>NW_020200635.1:147657-149035 GCF_001531365.2 Cynara cardunculus var. scolymus
ATGACTAAAAATGAGGCAGAGGCAGTTCCAGACATGGTAACAAGTACCTATTCTATCAACTCCGTATATGCTAAAGTGCTATTCGATTCGGGAGCAAACTTTTGATTCGTATCCCCTACTTTTGCTGAAATTGCATGCTTAATTTTTGTGCCTCTTGACAAAAAGTTAGTGGTTGACACCGCTAATAGTCAAGAAATTATTGTTTATGTGTTCGAAAAATATACCATTTCCAGCATTGGTGTGAGTTGCCTATCCGATTATTTCCCATGCCTACGAAGGAATTTGATGTAGTAGTAGGAATGGATTGGTTGGYAGAAAATAAGGCTAGCATCGTTTGTAGTGAAAAGATTATTAGAATTATGTTACCTGACAGAGGTACAGTCGTAATTTATGGTAATCATCAGGATCATCATACCAGTTTACTATCTGTGATGAAAGCCATAAAATGTATCCAAAAGAAATGCCAAGGATTTTTTGCCTATATAATTGATGCTAAGAAAGAAAAGAATAAGCAAGAATTAAATCCGATTGTTAGTGAATATCCYGATGTCTTTCCAGAAGACTTGTTAAGGCTACCTCCAGATAGAGTTATTGAATTTAGGATTGATTTGATACTCGAAGCAACAACTGTAGCCAAAACACCATATAGATTAGCCCCATCAGAATTGAAAGAATTGGTGACTCAACTAAAGGATCTACTTGACAAGGGTTTTTAGACCAAGTACTTCATCTTGGGGAGCTCCGGTTTTATTTATTAAAAAGAGGGACGGGTCAATGAGAATGTGTATAGATTATCGGGAGCTTAACAGAATGACAGTTAAGAATAAATATCCATTACCCATGATTGATGATTTATTTGATCAATTAGTTGGGACCATGTTGTGTCACAAGAAGGAATCAAAGTGGATCCATTCAAAATTTGTAAACGAGTTGGACCAGTAGCTTACCAATTGGAGTTACCGGAGGAACTTAGTTTAATTCACAATATTTTCCATGTGTCAAAACTAAGGAAATGCCTTGCTGATCCTAGTATGGCAATACCACTTCCGGAGATTAAGTTGGATGACAAACTAAATTTTGTAGAAACTCCAGAAGCTATAACGGACCACAAAACCCCGTGTGTTGAGAAACAAGGAAATAAGTCTAGTAAGGGTGCAGTGGCGATTTCACAAAGGATCAGAAGCAACATGGGAATTATAATCTGAAATGAAAGAAAAATATCCATGGTTATTTGAATGAATTCCGGGACGAAATTCTTTTAAGGGGGGAAGAATGTTATAACCAGGTTTGAGACAACCTGGGATTGAGGTAATTTATACATGTTTATTATGTGGATTACGTGAAATATGCATACCAAAGTAGAAATGCATGAACTATA
>NW_020200635.1:149911-169282 GCF_001531365.2 Cynara cardunculus var. scolymus
AAAGGAGATAATCTGGAGGATATAAGGTTGGACGTTCTCGGCATCGCCTAACTCTTACCATGATAACCATTAGAGTTACAACAGATTGGAGTTCTCACTTCTTGGTAATTTGAGGATTTAGAGATATTGTCTTTAGTAGAAATGGTGGTAATGATGTGATGGTATTGGAGATAATATAATTCGTGACTGTTGATGTTTTGGGTAAAAGCATTGATTATGAGGAAACAGGGGAGCTCTGGTTATACCTTGCAAGGACCAGAGGGGCTCTAATTGAYCCTCATAATGGAACCAGAGGATGCTGGTTATTTATGAAAAAWCTTTTATGAATTTATGAGTTTGGAAAATAAGCTTTATATCTTTGAGAAGCAAGCTTAGTGCTTTAAATCTTTGTTTTTAAATGTTATTTCAAAAGATTCTCTATACTTGGTCTATATATGAAAAACAGACTAGAGAAGCTCTAGTTAAGCGTTGAACCAGAGAAGCTCTGGTTAAGCGTTGAACCAGAGGGGCTCTGGTTGGTCATGTCTTTTGAACCAGAAGCTCTGGTTAGTTCAACCAGAAGCTCTGGTCGAACATGAACTTTTTATAATTGTTTGTTTATGAAAAAGGCTATCTTATTGATTGAGAGTTTATCTAAAGATCATTTATATGAGTGAAGTTTTGGTTAGTACAACCAGAGGCTCAGGAAGTGAAGACCAGAAGCTCTGGAAGAGAGACCAGAGGGGCTCTGGTCCTGAATGTCGAATTATTTTCTATGTCTGGTTAGTGAAACCACAGGCTCTGGTCGTGAAGACCAGAAGCTCTGGAAGAGAGACCAGAGGGGCTCTGGTCCTGGTTGTCGAAGTATTTTCTAAGTGTTGTTTGAAACCAGAGGCCCGATGGACCAAAGCATTATGTTTTTTTGCTTCATATGTTGAATGATTTGAAATAAATGTTTTGGTGATCTTCACCCTGCATTACATAAAAGGGAACCTCACTAGACATTCATGTCTAACCCTCATTTTCATGTTTTCAAATTATGTGTGCAGGTAATGATTATAAGGGAAAGGGTGTTATGTGAATTACTTCTATATATGCTTAGCTGTTTTGGAAGCGTAGATGCTAGGATGCAAGAGCATGTACTTTTGGAATTTTTGGGTTGTGTATTTTATATTACAGACTCTTGTATCGAGGACCTATGTGGGGAAAACATGTATTCTATATATGAAATATGTGTTATATGCAATATGTGGATTTGGGGTGTTACAAACTAACACCTAGATCACTTAGATTACCAGTTGAAACAACAGTTGAGTAAACTTTTGTGCCTACGTTCAGTGTTGGCATAGGGATAACACTGGTAGGAGTTCCGAACGGTCCTTGTGAAATGTCAATCGACACCACTCTGGTCGTTCGGGCAAGTTCACTAAGAGCTGCAACTGGAGCAACAGATGCTCGCGACTCATATGTACCTATGTGTATCGGCTCTAGACTCGAGGTGCACAGAATCAAAATCGTAGGCTGGGGCAGCAGCCTACTTGTTTCAGTAACTACGTTCTCCAAATGAGAAGAGTTAGCATATGTGCTACATCCCCCTGTTGAAGTGAAACAACTGGTTGTTGAGAACCAGTTGAGTAGTCAGGTAGGGTGTGCAAATGCATAGCTGGGCTAGCTATGTCTTGTTCAATACCAACATTCAACAAATGAATGTCGATAGTAGATGTGGGTGCCTGGCTATGTGTATCAGCTAGGTAAGGAGCTTCATTTTCATTTTGTGCTCCACTCACACCCTCACCATATTCTTCTTCGTCCCTTTCACTTATCCTCTCATCATTTTCGACTGCTTCTCCCTCATCTCCTTCTCCGATTGAAACTCCTTGTAAAATACGATCATACTCGTCATATGTAGCACCATAATCATCAACATCGAATGATAAGGAATGTAGACTTGGACAAGTCTGTTAAGCAGGAAATTGTGGAAAGATCTCACTAATATAGTCAACCAATGCTCCTACTGGAATATTCTGTGGAGGAATCGGTTGACCATGGTCGTCAACACCATCATCATCATTATTATCATAATCATCACCATCATTATCACCAAGAGTTGCCTGATTGTCGATTTAGTATCTTCCGAACTTGATGAAGTTGTAGAAGTACTATCAGATGAAGTACTTTGCTGATCAGACGCTCCCCCCTCCTGTTCACCCCTCTCTATTACATTTTCTCTCATCATACTGCCCTGTTCAGGTAACCCGTGTTGCTGAACTCTCTCTTCTACAGCTAACACCTCTCTCTCAGCTACGGCATGGGGTGATCCCGAGGTAAGTTCAACCGGTTCTGGTTGAACTATAGGATCTATAACTCTCCTATAATCTATCATACATTGAGCAGTCTGATCAGCCAAGGCAAAAAGCTCTGGTGGAATCTCCATTATAGAATCCAAGTCTTCAACTTCAATTTGCTGCCGAATTCTAGACATGACGAATATCGTCCCCATTTCAGCATTGGATCTGGCTGGGATATCTTCATTCGAATTCATCATCGCCTTTATAACTAATTTCAGAAATCTCTGAAACGACATGAATTTTCTAGCTTTTGACGAAAATCTCTTTGCGTTCATGAGCTCCACCAGTTCATTCCAGATAACCAGGGCATAGTCATAGTTACGAGAGAACACTATCACATGAAAGAATTTGAGAAATGAACTGCTGCATGTGTCTATTCCCGCAGTCTTGGACGTCAGACATCTGTTCAGGATGGAGAACAGCAGATGCTAGATTGATGGCAAAAAACGTCATTTGAACTTAGATGGGTTAGTCAACTCTTGCGAGTATCCTAACCGTTTGATGTCGAGGCATAATTCGTCATCAGTTACAAATTGTTCATATCTTGTTGAGCCAAGTCCGAAAGACGTAGAATCCTTCTTAATTGTTTTAATGTCAGACGACTGACGTATTCATCCATTGCTCCTTCAAAATAAAACATGTCGCCGTCTTTAGCCAGTGTAATGGTACTCCAAAATTGTTGTAAATACACCATTGGAATAGGTGTATTGGCTGAAAGGGAGTAGGCAATAGGGTGTCCTCCCAGGATTTCAGAGATTAATTGATATTCGGCTGACATGTCGAAATTGAAAGAATAGTTATTTGGTTTTATATCGAGATATTGGCATTGGGGAAAAAGGGTTTCGGAAGGTATGAGTTCGTTTATGGGTTGTGGAGGGTTTTGGATGTTGTCAGATCTAACCGAGGGAATATGAGATTCCTCGTCAGACTGATGATGTATGTCGTCCATTTACCTGTAAAAATCTAAACATATTAGAACTCATATTATTCAAGTAATTCAAATACTAAAAGTAAAACAAAAAAATTTGAAATACTAAAAATTTGAAATCAAAAGAAAATTGAATTAAAAAAATTACCAAAAAAAAAGTTTCTAAAAAAAATCTACACTAAAACAAAAAAATTTAAAAAAAAATTAGACTGAACTAAACATAAAAAAAATTAACACATAAAAAATTCTAAGAGAAAAAAAAAATTAAAAAATGATTTAAAAATAATGAATTAAAAAATAAAACTAAAAAATATCAAAAACAAAAAAGTAACCAGATTTCAAATCCGGTCAACAAAGAAGAAGAAAAAAAATTGTAAGTCAATACCTCTAATCCGGATAACATCAACCGGATTAAGATTGATCGGAGTAAACTCCGATCACCTTCTCCGGTGAGAAATCCGGTCAAGAAATCAAAAACTCTAAAAATAAAAAACTTAAACTAAAGCTATCCTAAACCAGCCAAAAAGAATCGATTAATTGATTAACCTATTTTTTGGTTATTAAACATTTTATGGTTCGATTCATACTCAGATTTATTCGATTCAATATTAATGGATTATATAGGTCCAAATAGTTCATATAAGTCCAACATATCGATATGGTCAAGGAATTATAGTCGAAGAGATCAAACAAAAAGTAAACCTTAATAAGAAGTGGGATGAAACAGAGTAGAGATTCGATGAACTTGAGCGATTAACCAGGTAGAACAGTCGGGGACGAAGATGAATAATAATAGAGTGAAAAGTAAAAAGTAAAAATGAATCGATTATTTATAGTCAAAGTCAAAATCCGTTCAAATTCCAAACCGCTCAAGGCTTATCCGGATTAGAATAAATCGGTCAAGAGGTGTCCGATTTATGGAATAAGAATCAACTAAGTGTTAATCCGGACAATAAATCACTCAAAACATAGGCGATTTAGAGGAACACCGGTCAAGACTCGTCTGGTTTAAGAATAAACTGCTCAAGAATCAATCGATTTAGAGATAAATTGGACAACAAAGAAGGCTAAATCGCTCAAACAAAGGAATAAATCGCTCAAGAGATGAACGATTTAAGGACATGGAAAAACAATTGAGACAAGCGATTTAGGAATCCGATCAAAACAAGTGGGCGATTTGCAAATCCGCTCAATCCCTTGTAAACATATCTAACCTTATCCGGATAAGAGTTTATCATATAGCCTTTTGTCCAGATTAGTCTAAATCGGACAAGGGTTGTCCGGATTTGCAGTAAATCGGACAAGTGTTGTCCGGATTAGACTAAATCGGCCAAACACTTATATTTTAAAACTCTACATCTTTCAAAAATTAGATAATGTTCAAAATACCTGTAAGAAAAATATAGGCTGTTAGTTCAATACAGATAAAATTTACTCCCCCTCAAAATATGATCAGATATTCAAAAATAGATAAAAATCCACACTCCCCCTCAAATATAGATTCCCACGATCAAGAAATTTAAAAATCAAATAGAAAAATTGAAACACTGAATTGTATTTATGAAATACATATATTTGACCAAATGAATTTGAATTAAATACAATTCAAAAAATTGAACTGTTTTTAATAAAAATTCAAAATTTCTAATTTAACATACCTAACTTAGATACAAGAAAGCTAAAACATTTTTCATCTAAAGCTTTTGTAAATAAGTCAGCTAATTGAAATTATGTATTTACAAAATACAGTTCAATGGTTCCTTTTTCTACATGATCTTTAATAAAATGATACTGGATATCTATATGCTTGGTTTTAGTGTGTTGAACAGGATTACATGAAATAGCAATAGCACTTTTGGAATCACTGTAAATGGAAATTTTATTAAAGTAAAACCCGTAGTCGCTGAGCTGTGTCTGCATCCATAACACTTCAGAACAACAGCTACATATTTTGCTTCGGCAGTGGAAATGGATATGCAGTTCTGTTTCTTTGATGCCCAGCTGACTAACTTGTCTCCCAAAAATTGTAGATGTCCTGATGTACTTTTCCTGTCCAACATACAGCCTGCATAGTCTGCATCTGAATAAGCTGTCAGTTCAAAACTAGTACCCTTAGGATACCAGAGTCCAAGATTAGCAGTCCCTTTGAGATATCGGAAAATGCGCTTAACGACACTTAAATGGGACTCCTTTGGATTACACTGATATCTGGCACAAAGATATGTTGAAAACATAATACATGTCTACAAGATGTCAAATACATTAAAGAGCCTATCATGCCTCGATAAGTTTTCTGATCTATAGCTTTTCCAAACGGATCAGCATGTATTTTCGTTCCATGAGCCATAGGTGTTTTGATAGATGAACAGTTTTCCATATTAAATTTCTTTAGGATATCTAAAATATATTTTGTTTGACAAATAAAGATACCCAAAGATAATTGTTTTACTTGAAGACCTAAAAAGAAGTTCATCTCACCCATCATACTCATTTTAAAACGGGAAACCATCAAAGCCAAAAAGTTTTTGCAGTATTTGGGGTTTGTAGATCCAAATATTATGTCGTCTACATAAATTTGTATCAAAATAATATCAGACTTTTCCTTTTTAATGAAAAGGGTTGTGTCAATATTACATTTCGAGAAGCCTGACTTTACCAGAAATTCTGATAAAATGTCATACCAGTCTCTCAGAGCTTGTTTAAGATCGTAAAGAGATCGGTCAAGGATGTAGACATGATCCAACTTTGACTGATCAACAAAACCCTCCGGTTGTGAAACGTAGACTTCCTCTTTGAGAAAACCATACAGAAATGTTGTCTTGATGTCCATCTGGTACACTTTGAAATTCTTGTATGCCGCGTACGTCAGAAATATTCGTATTGCTTCAATCCTTGCATCCGGGGCAAAAGTTTCATCGTAGTCAACACCTTCTTGTTGATTATATCCTTTAGCGATGAGTCGGACCTTATTTCTGACCACAACACCATCTTCGTCCTTTTTATTTTTGAATACCCATTTTGTACCGATAATTGTCTTGTTGTTGGAACGTGGAACCAATCTCCACACTTTGAGTGCTTCGAACTGGTTAAGCTCTTCTTGCATGGCTAGTATCCAATCTGGATCAGCTAAGGCTTCAGATACCTTAATCGGCTCAATATTACTCAAGAACGTGGAGTATAAACACTCATTAGCTGTCGCAGACCGTGTACGAATGAGTACTGAAAGATCACCAATTACTTGATGTATTAGGTGATTTCGGATCCACTTCTTGCTATGAGGTAGGGCAATGTAGGAGCTTTGATCTGAGTTTTGATCAGTGTAAGTACTTGGGGAGTTTATAGGAATAGGTTCAGGTTAAGGTTCAATATTATTAACTGGAATAGGTTGAATATCTGGTTGAGGTAGAGTATTTTCGTCTTGTTCGACCGATACCTCTTGCACTTCAAAATTTTCACCCTCTTCACACTGAACCGGATTGTTTGGATTTTCCAACTCTATATCTTCATCCACCACTTCCGTTTCCTCTTCTGTTTCAGTTACTGGCACATCAGGAGATAGACCAGATAACTGTTGTTCACGTGGAACATCCCTGGACAAAACATTAGACTGATTAGATTTATTTTCAAAATATTCTTCATAAAAGTTCTCAAATAAAGAATCTAAATCAGCTTTATCAGAATTAGACGACTCAGGTTAATCAGCTTTCCGCGTAGTATTAATTATCAGCCCGGGTTCTGAACTGAATTGTTCAGAAGCCACATCAATGACTTCATCAAAGAAAATGTTCACGCTTTCATTTGACGATTTTGGTCCTTTTAATGTAGACCCTATACGCAGTAGATGTCTTTGAGTAGCCAGCAAAGACTGCTTCATCAGCTTTAGCAGCGAACTTCCCTCTGTCCTCTTTGTCATTTAGAATAAAGCACCTGCAACCAAAAACTCAGAAGAATTTGATATTAGGTATTCTTTTATTTATTATTTCATACTGAGTTTTACCAAACCTTTTGTTTACAAGTGAGCGGTTCTGGGTAAAACAAGCAGTCGTCACTGCTTCAGCCCATAAAAATAATGGAAGTTTGGAGCATGTAAGTAATGTTTGCGCCGCTTCGACCAACGTTCTATTCTTTTGCTCAACGACACCATTTTGTTGCGGTGTCCGGGCTGCCAAAAATGTATGTGAAATACCGATGGATTCGATGAATGAACTGAATGTATTGTTCTTGAATTCAGTTTCGTTGTCAGTGCTGATGTTCTGAACTTGAAGTTGCAGATTATTTTTGACTGTCTTCAAGAATGACATAATCGTCTCGGCCGCTGCATCCTTTGACCTTAGAAAATGAACCCAGGTATATCTGGAATAGTCATCGACTATGACCAGCACATACTTTTTACTATTTATGCTTTGGACTCGCATAGGACCGCAGAGATCCATACGGAGTAAGTGTAGAGGACGTTCGGTATTGAACTCTGTCTTAATCTTGTGTGAAGCTTTCTTTAGTTTGCTTATCTTGCATGCGCCGCATACGTGGTCTTTATGAAACTTCAGGTCTGGGATGCCTTTGACCAAGTTGTCACATACCAACTTGTTCAGATACTTGAAATTTAAATGTGAAAGTCGTCGATGCCATAACATATTCTGCTTCAAGGATTCCCTGGATATCAAGCAGACGTCAGTATCCACTTGTGTATTTGATAGGTCAATCGTGTAGAGATTTGGTCTTCTGATTCCAGCTAAGAGCTCCTTACCATCAGTAGTTCGGATGCTGCATTGGTTAGCTTTAAAACAGACTTCTAGATTTTTTTTCACAGAATTGACCTATGCTAAACAGATTATGTCCAAGTCCTTCGACAAATGACACTTTCTTAATTATTAAGTTCTCAGAAATTACATCAACGTATCCAAGGATAGGCGCGTATTGATTGTTTCCAAACCTTACCGTACCTCCAAAAAATTTAACATGGTTAGCTAATAATTCTTTTCTACCAGTCATGTGCTTAGAACATCCAGAGTCCAAGAACCACACATGCCGGTTAACCTGCAAAAGTGAATCAATTGGGTTTTGGTACCCATTTTAGTTTTGGACCTTTAAGCACAGTTTTCGTTGGTGGTATATTGTAGGTACCGGACCAACGTTCTTTAAAATGAAATTTCTTAGATAAAGCAGAAAACGCAGAATGCAAGAAATGATAAGGTTTAAAAGAAGTAAAAGACCTAAGTAACTCATTCAATCCACATGGAGAACAATTATTTTTACTATTTCTAATATCAAACAATTCATCAATTGCATATCTTTTTACAGACTTGTTCAATATCGAATCATTTAATACAGATTTAGCAAAATTATTCTTCTTCTGTTGAGTTGAAGATTTTTCTTCTTCTTTTACTTTCCAAACTGTCTTAAACTTCAACGCCTTATCTGAAATAAGAAAAATAAAATCATCAGATTTAATTGAATGACGAATGTTTTGTTTATTTTTCTTTGTAAACTTCTTCTGTTTCCTCAAATTCTTTTTGGCTTAATTCTTTTTATAATACACATCCTCGGAAACAGGTTTTTGATTAAAATTCTTTTCAAAATCTGAAGCTAAATCGGAATCCGCAGTCATATTATTTTTAACAATAAAATCTTCATGACTGGGTAATTTCTTTGAAAAATCAAATTGATCAATTTCATTATCTAAACAAACATCTGAATTTAAGATATTTGAAAAATTAATTTCTTCATTAAAATTATTAATTTCTTCTGAATCGGAGGCTTCACTTAAAGATTTATCGCACGAAAAATACTCAGACTCAACATGTTCCGTTTTTACTTTAGAATTTTGTAAATCTTCAATTTTATTTAAAAATTCTAGTTTTTGTTTATTAAAAGAAAGTCATTATTCAGTTAAAATCTTTTCCAACTAAACCACTTGTTTTTCTAAAATTAGAGTTGAAGTATAAAGCTTTGGTTTAGCAGGTTTTGATTCAAGCTCTGCCTTTGAATAACTGTGAAAATAATCTGTTGAAAGTGCAGAGTCTTGATTTTATAACTTTCATTTAGGTTTGTATAATCAAACGGAACTTGCATTTTGTCTTTTTTTATGTCGATTGTAATATTCTCGTTGTTCCACCTCATTAGAGGATTTTGTAAATTTTATCGAAAACTCAGGACTGCAATCAAGATATTCAAATTTATACAAGGTCGGGGCATAATATAAAGCTTTTCCTAAAAAAATTGGATTTTCATACCCCAACCCTTCCCGAGGGTTAAAAAATCTCGTTTCAGATGGTTTGTTTAGGAAAATGGTTTGATCAGTTTGTCCTCTATTATACAAAACTTCCTCTTTAGACTTCACTTTTTCATTTAACTGAATTATTTGAAGTTCAAGCTTACCTATTTTAACTATTTGGTCTTCATTAATCAATTCTAATGATTTATATTGTTTCTTTAAATCAGATAATTCGGCTTTTAAGATATTGGATTTTTCATCAAATAATTTGSACTCAGATAACAAAGATTTAGCCTAGTCCAAGTTTCCAGCTTTTTCATCAAATAGTTTGATGAATTTTTCTTTTTGCGTTTTTAATTCTTTTTCAAAATTGTTTGAACACATTTTTTCAGATTTTAATTTTTGCTGGAAAGATTGGAGTTTGAGCATCATCTTATGCATCTGGTTGATGCATGATTGCTCCAATACCTCTTCATTCATTTCCGCACTCTGTTCTTCTTCTTCATCTTAAGAACAGTTATCAGATTTAACCATCAAGCACACGTGTGCAACAACTTCAGTTTGTTCCTCTTCATCTGTCATATTCAACCAGTGATCATCCTCTGCCATGAGTGCTTTCCCGACATCTCTTTGTTTAGAGAGAAAAAATTTATTTTTGTAGTAGTCGGTATTTTGAGTCACCGGCTTTCTATACCTTACAGCAAAGTGGCCTAGCTTGCCACAGTTATATCATTTAGTGTTATCGTCAGCTACACCTTTGCCAAACTTCTTCTTCTCTTCCGGCTTCTTCTCGTACTTCTTCTCGAACCTCTTTTCTTCATATTTCTTCTTCTTGCCGAATTTGTCTTTGAATTCATATTTTGAGCCCGATGAGAATCATTGGTTGTTCGAGTGTGGCCGTTTCGGGAATTTCATTTGGAATGCTTTAGTCAGCATCGCCATGGCAGGTTTAATTTCTGACATTTCAGAGTCTGAATCTGAGCTGTTACTTTCTTCTTCTTCAGATTCACTTGATTGGTTTACTTCCTTATTTGTTTTCCAGATCTGCTCTTTACTTTCTTCTCAGATACGAAAGCCAAAGGATCAACAACTTCCTTTTCTTTCTTCTTCTTTGAATTTCGGATCTCCAAAACGTCTTCCTTGTTCTTCTTCAGAGTTTCATAGATTTCATGTACATCAATATCAGATAATGATTTATTAAATCTGATATGATTAGCAAATGGTTGAAGATTGTTGAGGAATTTAACATTTATCTCTATTACATTTTTAGAGATTTCGTTCTTTGTAAGATCATTTAGCAGTCAGGTAAGCCTATCATAGACATCATCAAGGCTCTCACCATCTTTTGCCTTGAACTCTTCATATGCAGATATGCAGGTAGTAATCTTCAATTGAGTTCCCACTCTAGAAGCCATCATCATCTTTTCAATTTGAACCCACATGTTGTGACCAGATGATTTATGGTTGTCAATACTGGTATAAATGTCATTGGTCAGTGCTTGCATCATGTAGGACTTGCAACGCACATCAACATGGGCTCTCTCCTTTTCTTGAGCTGTATATCTGAATTTTTCCTTGATAACTGTTTGAGCAGGTCTGCCTTCTTCTGGAACAGCAGGTGTCTGTCGGTAGAACACTGCAGGACCTACGATTAAGGACTCCATTATCAGATCACCTTCCTTCATTCTCTCTATAAAGTGGAGAAATCTATCTCTCCATTTATTGTAGTCTCCTCGAAACAGTACTGGTGGCTTGGTGTCAGTTCCAATAGCCATTGCTTCTCTTGAACTCATTTTATCAGTTAGTATGATTTAGGATCAACTGAAGTTCAAAATTTGTATTAAAGAATAAGTATTCAAAAATATCAGATAAATCTCAAACAAGAATATGCACACATTCAACACTTAGAAAAATTAAGCACACAAGCTTATCCGGATTAGGAATCCGGTCAAGCTTATCTGGATTAGAAGTCCGGACAAAAAGATAGACTTGACTTTCTAACACACAAGTTATCCGGATTAGAAGTCCGGACAGCAAAGAATCTCAAATTGCACACTTATCACGCAACCAGGAAGTGAAATCCGGTGAAAAATCTCAAATCGGATAAGGCACGAAATCCAATTTAGATGAAAAATCTCAAATCGGACAATTTCAACACTTATTCAAATTTCCAAAATGAAATACGGACGTAAAAAGTCAACAAGTCAACTAGTGAAGGTCAACTAAGTCAACTAGTCAAAGTATGACTAAGTCCGCTTAAAATCAATTTGATCAAAAAGTCAAAGATTTAAATCGATCACAACACAAAGTCAAAATCAGTTCACGAGTCCGACCAAAGAATCAAAGTCAAAATATGGTCATACAGTCAAAGTACGATCAATCAAAATATTCAACAACACAACATAAATCGCATAATAGACTGCTCAACCTTACACTTAAATCGCTCACCAATTCACTTAGGCTATGACCAGACTTCAATTAAATCGCACAATTTACAATATAAATCGCACAAAGCACAATCGACTTACCAAGTGGATTATCTAAATCGCTCACTTAATCGCACAAGAGATGAACGATTTACCTTTTAATCCGACCAAGACGTACCCGGTTTAGCCTAATCCGATCAAACTCAATTCACACAAATATTACAAGTATTAAACCGTACAAGCTTTAAGTGATATACAACCTAAATCGATCAAGAGTTAATCGGACTAAAATTCAAGCAAAAACACAATTTTCACACTTTTTCACAAAAAAATTGGATCAAAACATGAAAAAATATGAATTTTGAAGAACACTTAACAGTTTTCGAAAACTCAAAATTTGATCAAAACAGGTTCAAAACTTGTTTAAAATCAAAAACAGTGTGAGTCAAACTTGTTCTAAATCAGATTGTGAATCCAACGATATAAAATTTGTCAATTAACAACCAAAATTCAAACGATTTAAGCCAAAAATAGAATCTGGAACGAAAACTCTTATGAACAGATGAAGAACACTATGAACACAGATCAATAATCCACTAAAAATTCGTGCAAATTCTTGATAAAATGGTTTAATCCTCTAATCAAACTGCTGCAGCTTACTCTGATACCAATTGAATTGTCCAATTCAAACAAAACTGATCAAGATCTTCAAGAACATTAAGAATGAGATGAAGAGAGAGAATAGATCACCAAATGTCTCTTGAATTGATTGAGAGAGAATTACAGCTAATCTCAGATTACAGAAAATGCTAACGACTTGCTAATGACAATTACAAAGTAAACTACTATTTATACTAAGGAAAGTATAAAGCTAAACTATTACAAAGCATATAAAATATGGAGAACTTGAATACAACAATAACGCGCATACTTGAACCCAACATATATATTTTCATATTCTAATTGTTAGAACCCCACTTGTAATAATGTAAGTAAGAAGCCTCTAACTCTAGTTAATTAGGACTTAGTCATTTGAAGAAGTCTGGACCAAGAGCTCTTATGCAGAAGATACTAAGAGACAGAGGTCTTATTCAAAGAGCAAAGCATCTCACATATAGAGCCCGTGCTCAATAGAGAGGAAGATCAAGGCTTAAGTGTCAAAAAAGCTTAAGTACTTGACGCAAAGCTACATTCATGGCCTAGAGCCTCTGCATAATACATGCAGATCCTCTGAGTCTCCTATTCCCATGGTTTGCGCACAATTTGTTCAGACTTATCTCCAAGGCTCCTAACAGAATCTGCCACGTTGACTCAAGCCATTCCACTTTCTAAAGAACGTGAAGGCTAAGGACGGCGAATAAGAAGTCAGAGTTTGAAGCCTAGAATCTAGGAGATTTTGTTTAGCATAGTCGTATAAAAGGAGCCATCCTCCTCACGTTATAACTACCTGTAAGATTGCCAAAGTCACTCCATTATTGTGAGTTCTTGTGAGAATACTGTTAGATTGAGAGTTTACTGTTTCACTCGAAATCTAATAAAGCATCCGACTTATTCAAGATTGTTTTTCATTCTTATTATCTTCTTGAATAATTATGTTAACCACTTTCAATTACACAGTTTGTGCTTCCATTCAATCTCTGAATTTACTATGTTTATTGACACTTCAGAGAAATCTGGGTTCCTACAATTGGTATCAGAGCCTGCTAATCAAATCAATTGATTCGTCGATCTATATCCAATAAGAATAATACTCTTTTGTTGGTTATTTGTTTTTAAAATGCGTTCCATTCCGATCTCAGATCAATTTTTTTTAAAACTTTTGCTTTAAGTATTCTCCGAAACTGCTAGTTTCAGCAGCTCAGATTTTTCAACTTCCTGTTTAATATCTTTCCAAAACTTCTTTGAAATGTCTAATCAATCTTGGAACTCTATCTATAGTGTTGGTTCCGTTACAAAACCTCCTACTCTCATTAGGGATGAATATCCCTAATGGAAGATTAGGATGGCAAAATTCTATCCAGCTCTAGATCTTGAACTTTATAAATCCATTCTCAATGGTCCTTATGTGCCCATGCCCCAAATTCCCAGGGTTTCACCCGATGGAGACACCATTGAAATACCTACAAGACGTGTTCCCAAACTCTGAAGAGATTGGGACGATGAAGACAAAAGACGAGTGGAAGTCGATAAAGAAGCCAAAAGGCTTTTGATAATGCCTCTTCCAAACTAGATCTTTCAATCTCTAGATGCCTGTGAATCCACCATGGATTTGTGGGATCAGTTGGAAAATCAGCTTGAAGGAGGAATCAAGATGAAGAAGAATAGACGCGCTCAGTGGCTCAACGAGTACAACAGCTTCTAGGCCCTCCCTGATGAGTCCCTCGAGCAGACTTCTCATCGTTTCAACACGCTAATCAATAAGTGCAAAAAGTGTGCTGTGATTAGAAATCAAGAAGAGAATAATATGCTCTTCTTGAAAAGGTTGAATAACGAATAGGAAAACCTGTCTATGTTCCTTCAAGCAAATCAGGATCTGGAACAGTGGACGCTGCGTGACATCTACGGCACCTTGCAGGCACAAGAACAAAAGGTGCAGAAGAACACAATCGCTCTGGGTGGACCTCTAGCTCTATTCTTTGACTCCAAAGAGACTAGATCTAGCTAACCATCCAGAGAACTAAGATTGAGAGATGATAGAAAAAGAGGGAAGAATGCTCTGGTAATAGATAGTGATGATGAAGACAGAGATTCAAGCTTTGAAGATGATGACATTAGTGATTGCGCAATCCTTGGCTCTTATCACCAAGGAATTTTAAAGGAAGTCTGGCAAACGGGTATTTAATAAGAGAGGAAGTAGAAGTGATAGAGGGAAGGAAAGAAGGTTTGAGCCAAAGAACCCTCCTTCTCAATTGATCAAGAAGGAGGAAGAATAGCCTGACAAGAACATGCATGCTGTTTGATGCTTCAGATGCGGAAGAATGGGCCACTACTCAAAGGAGTGCAAAGGCCCTCTTGTCAAAGACGAATTGTACTACAAAAACAAGTATAAGTACAACCAGCCCTAGAGGAGTCTCATGGCCGAACAGGAGAACTAGGTCTTTGACTCTACATAAGACGAAGAGAACCAAGCCCACTTCTGCGGCATGGCTATTGATCATGATGCAAAAGAGTTTGGATCTGACTCCGACTCTCAGGTATGCTCTATTTCTGGCTACGCATTCTGAACTGGAGCAAAATATCTCCATTTTAAACCAAGATTTTGCAAAACTACAACAAAAACTCTCTGACGAAAAAGCAAAGAGAAAAGCTTAAGAAAAGGAAAAGAATTTATTTGAACGTGAAACAAAGATTTTGTCTGTAGAAAAAGAGGAGCTTTCAGTGAAGAAAGATAAAATTTTAAAATCCAAACTCCCCACAGAAAACAATTTAAAAATAAAATGCTCAGAGCTGAAAAAGGCATTATAGATAAAGGACAAGGAAAGAATACAGAAGAAACGTGATAGATTAAATTCTCTAGTCTTGATAGATTAATACAGAAAAGAGCTCTTGATTAAAAAGTATCAAGACGCTCAGCAGGTGTACGAAAAGCAAAATTCTCAATAGGAAAAGGTAAGAATAGGATATACAGACCTAGACCTCACCTGAAAGAAGAAACATACCCTTGAGTCTGTCCATCGTTTAGAGGCAGAGCAAAAACCTGATTTTTCGGCTCTGCCTAATACATCACCATTCAAAAGAATTAAAGTTGAATATGGGGCCACAACATGAAAGCTCAAGTTTGAAAAAATCTCTTACTATTCTAAAAGTATGCATCTAGTTGATCTAAAAAGCATATAGAAGAAAGAATTTTTTTTAGTTTTGGTACCCATAATCCTGAGCATTTACATTCAAATGGTGATGAAATTAAAACTGAACCAGAACAGATCAAAAGTGCATCGAAAGATGATCTTTTCAAATCTTTAGATCCAAAGTTGATGGATGAATTCACAGAGAATGTGAGACAAATTTTTGAGCAAGATCTGCTTGAGATCTTGAATCATCCCTCCGTATCTCATGCAAACAATCCATAGAATAATTCCTCTGAAAGTTTTGCAAGCTCCCCATCAATGCAACAGAAGGACGAAGGCATTGATGCTTGTCTACAGAGATCTCATGACCTCAATGAAATCTCTACAACTCAAAATCCACACAAAGATTTTCTTGACTATGACTATGAATCAGAGGTGGACTCGAGTATAGAGCAGATTGAGACAGAGATAGTGAAACCAGGACCAGAAGTTCATAAACTTCAAAATGGGATATCAAATAAATATGTTCTAGTAATGGAGCAGAGTAAAAAAGATTCCCATGTGTCCTGATTTCGTTGACATGTGTTTGAAAGCCAAGTCTTCTCTTGAGCTCGAGAAGGAAAACAAGGCTAAGAAATTCAAATCTACCACATCTGCATCTAGATTTTCGAACTCTAAACTTCAAAAGCCAATAAAGTTCACTCCGGAATAGAAAAAAATATCTACTTATAACTTTAAATTAAATTCCTCTGTTTCAGAGAGGCCTCTAAAGGCCAAAGGAGTAAAAGTGGAGAAAGCAAGCCTAAAGAAGACAAGGGCCAATTTAAATAAACAACGAAACTAGATAGGGAGTTCTTTCAAACAAACAATGCTAGGAACGGTTGTAATGCTATGTTTTATGAATCCAATGAATCATTTTGTCATCAAGATTGTGTTCATACATGCAAATGTCTGTCTCTGCTGCGACAATTAAAGCAGCACCTTTCTAGCCCTAATTGCATTCTATCTGGGTCATCAAAGAATAAATCCAAAAGGACCCAGAAGAGGAAAACTCCTAAGGCCAAATCTGGCAAGCCAAACCCCATGTATGGAAAATCAAGTTTTGAGGCAGACCCTTCCCCCAAACCAAAAGTTGAGACTCCAAAGCCTAATCATCGAGGACCCATCATGAAGTTGGTACCTAAATCCCTATAGCTTGTTTTGCAGAAGCTGCATGTAGACATCTGGTACCTTGACACCGGAGGCTCAAGACATATGACTGGCAACAAAGAGTTGCTCTCCTAATTCAAAGACACAACTGGAGGACGGGTGACTTTCGGGGATAATATGCAAGGATAAATCAAAATGCTACGGAGATCTTCATCAAGGTAAGGTTTCTATCTCACGAGTTGCTTAAGTTTCTAGGCTTAAGTACAACCTTCTTAGCATAAGCCAACTATGTTATTCTGGCTATAATGTAAAGTTCCAAAAAGAATCTTGTTCAATATTGTCATAATCAGGTCAAGAGTTGCTAAGAGCCAATCGTAAGGGTAATCAGTACTTTATGAACTTCTCACCTAGAGATAACTCAGAGACTCTATGTCTAATATCGCAAATGTGAAGAAGCATGGCTCTGGCATCACAAGTTGTCTCACTTAAATTTTCCAAATATAGTGAAGCTTGTGAAAAACAAATTGGTTAACGGATTACCAATTATAAATTTTGAAAAGGACCTTCTCTCTCCCACCTGCGAAATGGGAAAACTCAAAAGAGCATCCCATAAGGCTAAAACAAACGTGTCCTGCGTTAGACCTCTGCATATGCTTTATGTGGACCTCTATGATCCAATCTCTGTGCAGGGTCTGTCAGGCAAGAAGTATATCTAAGTGCTTATTGACGAATTTACAAGATATACTTGGATCAAGTTTGTAAGACAGAAGTCAGATGTACCAGAGCTGCTAATCAAACTTATGAATCTTTCTCTTACAGAGCATAATTCAAAAGCTGAGAAGTGACAATGGTATAGAGTACAAGAATGAAAAAATTGATGCGTACTTTGACAAAGAGGGAATCAATCAGAACTTTTCTGCTGCAAGAACACCACAAGATAATGGTGAAAAAGAAAGGAACAATCGGACCTTTGTTGAAGCAACAAGACCGATGCTTGCAGACTCTGGTCTTCCAACCCATTTTTGGGCAGAAGCAATCTCAACCGCATGCTTTACCCAAAATAGAGCAACCGTGGTTAAGAGACATATGAAGACTCCTTACGAACTCATTAACCAAGGAAAGTCGAATACTAAATTTTTACATATCTTTGGTTGCAGATGATACATTCTAAATGATCGTGATCATATTGGAAAGATCTACAAGAAGGCTGATGAAGGAAAGTTTCTTGGATACTCCACACATTCCTAGTCCTACAAGGTCTTCAATCTACGAACCAAGAAGGTCATGGAAAGCATCAACGTCTCGTTCGACGATAAAGAATAACCGACTTCAGAGTACTTCAGCTCTGGACTCAAGCTTAACCAGACAACTTCCAATTCTCTATCGAAGTCAACGAAATTGGAACTTAGGAAACTTTTTGAAGACTTCTTTGGTGATGAAGACATCTCTACATGTGCAACCAGAGATGACTCTACATGTGTTCAAGGAGAGCTACAAACTTCAAGTATATCCATCTCTAGCCCTTCTAACACCTTTTCTTCCTCTGGTGATCAAGCTAATCCACAACTAGAACCTTCAAGGTCTGGATAAGAAATCAGTCCTTTAGAGCCAAAGAGCATTACCTGTCTCTGAACCTAGATCCTATGTACCATCATCTGAGGGGAACAAGCAGGGCCATCATCACCAACTATGAGCCAAATGTCAATGATATTACATACCAGAGTAGCAAGATGCTACGACTCCAACATCTGTACAAGCTCCCATGACAAGATGGACAAAAGACCATCCCGCTCATCAAATTATTTGTGAACCTTCAAGTGGAGTAAAAACAAGAGTTGCCACAACCAATGAATGTTTATTTGTAAATTTTCTAAGCATGATAGAGCCCAAGAAAGTTCATGAAGACTTACAAGACTGTAGTTGGGTCGATGCCATGCAAGAAGAGCTCAAGAAATTCGAAAGAAATAAGGTATGGACTGTGACAGCAGTCAAATTCGAAATCCCAGGTTAGCTATTATTATGATTATATTAGTATTATTGAAGTTATTTTATAGATTAGGAGTTAGTTAGATTAGTTTAGTTGAGAAATTTTAAGAATTTCTGGTGGTAGCTTAGAAAGTCCGGTTCCGGTCCGTGGTTATCCGAAATGTCCTATACAGTACCAAATGCTCTAAATTATACCCAATATATATAAAACACTAAGTTTTAGTGTTTTAAATATAAAACCTTTCTATTTGAATAAATTTAGTCATCGTGGGCTTTTAAAGTGAAGAAAAATGGCAAAAATTGAAAAATCVGGCTTTTGTGTATTTTGGGCTTTAGTCCTATTGTTCTTTTATAATTTTTTTTTATTTTTGGAGTTGGGTTGGGCCAAGAGGCCGGCCCCTCTCTCTCATTTTTTTCCCTCTCATTTCTCACATATAAATACCCCCACTTCTTTAGAAAATTCTCATTTGCTTCWTCAAAAAGTTTGAACTCCTCTCATTTTCCTCTCATCTCTCTCTTTAAACCCAAGATCACTTTGAAGCTTCCTCACTCC
>NW_020200635.1:169539-170704 GCF_001531365.2 Cynara cardunculus var. scolymus
TTTTCTTGCATTATTCATCATCTATTTCATGGGTTTCGAAAACTTTGAGATTCAAGGTGAGATTATACACCAAAAACATGTAAAAGTGTTCATTTGATGGTGGTAATCCATGACCCAAATGATATAACTCAAAGAGATAGGAAGAAATCGTGATTTTATGTAAAATTCTGGTGCTGTCAGATTCTGTTTATATGCACAAAATCGTCCATATCTTTTAATTGGTTTGTTCAAACGTTATGAGGTTTCCTTTAAAAGTTTATTTACTGAGTTTGGGATGCATTGAATTTGGTCTCACTCAAAATCATTGAGTTTTGACCCCCAAATGCTCAAAACATTGTTCATTCGTACCTGAGATTTTTCCAGTAGGTAAACCATACTTTGAATGGTCATAACTTTCTGGTTAACCATCCAAATTTGTTTATTTTTCTTCTAGATGTTATTTTAATGAGATAGCTTTCAAATTCCACTGATCGCACTCAAAATGGTGGTGATTTGAGGTTCCATTTTCATAAATTAAGATGAACATGCAATCTGTCCGATTTTGACAGATTCGTATATGTGTGTTACATCGACCATATCTCTCTCATAACTCAATGAAAAAGGATGAATCTTCTTTTGCGAGTTAGATTTATGGATTGTCTTTTATATTCAAGTGGAATCACATAAAATTATGGAGTTTTTATCTCCAAACACCTTAAACTCTATAGGTGTGTAAAATGTGAAACCACCAGTAGGTAACCTTTACTTTGTATGTTAATATATTTCTACTCAATTGTCCTTATTATATGATTCTTCTTCTAAAACTTTCTTTTATGAGTTAGGGTTCATTTGAATCCAGTCTCACTCAAAAATACGATTTTTGAGGCATGAACCGATTTTTATAATTTAAGTGTGCAATCTGTCAGTTGATGGCAGATGTGTGCATGTGACATTAAGGTATCATATCTTTCTCTCAACTCATCCAAAATGAGTGATTTTTAGTTGAAAAGTTTCGTATATGTGTTATGTTTCCAATACAACTTGAATCTCTGCAGAAAATCTAGTAGAACTCTTTATATGAGTATTTTACTATCATGGTGCAATCTGCCAATTCAGTTGTGATAAGTTGCATTGCATGATTTATTTGAAGCATCATCTCCTATCCAATCTTCATGAAATTTTGTCA
>NW_020200636.1:0-19589 GCF_001531365.2 Cynara cardunculus var. scolymus
GTGAAGAGATCAATAGATTCAGAAGAGGAGGAAGTAGAAACCTCTTGGTCGTTCCTGTCAGAGGAGTCTGACTTGATGTCTGCCATCCCACAGAAGAGCTCGTCCTCTGTGTCCGAGTCTTCCCATGCAAGAAGACCCTTCCGTTCGTCTTCGTCAGAGGACTCGTCTGTTACTAGCTCGCTCGATTGAGCTAGCAGAGACTTCTTCTGATAGTATTCAACCTTCTTTTTATAGAAGGCTGCATCTTTTGGACCCCTCTACGGTGCCCTTGGCCCTTTAGACCAGCAGTCTGCAGTAAAGTGGTCTGGTTTGCCACATTTGAAGCAGCTATATTTAGGCTCATTCTTTCTTTGCTCTTCAACCCTCTGCAAGGGCTTCTGTTCCTTTTCTCTTTTCTCATATCTCTCTCCTTCTGTTAAGTTCCTTCGATTGAAACTTTTAAACTCTTTCCTCTCTCCACCCTTCCTGAACTCTCTAGTGATCAAGGCAAGAGTTTTCATCATCTCCTTCATGGAGACTTCTTCCTTAGAGCTATCATCACTCTCTGCAATCAAAACTTTCTTCTTCTTCTTCTCCTTCTCTTCCTTCTGTGCCTCCTTTCCCTTCCCAGAGCATCCGTCCTCTGTAACTAGAGCCAGAGGGCCACCGTAGTTTTTCTTTATCTGCAGAACTTGTGGCTCTTGGCTCTTAAGAGAGCCAAAYAGGTCTGCTAGAGTCCACAATTCCAGGTCTAAGGTGGCTTTCATGTACATTGTGAGATGCATCCATTCAACCCCAAAGCTTTTCAAGAATAATGAGTTATTCTCTTCTGCCGTTCTCGTGACACCATACCTCTTGCAGTTGCTGATTAACGTGTTCAGTCTTGAGTATGTGTCCGACAGCGACTCACCGTCTTTTGCCTTGAAGCTATGACACTCATCGATGCAGATTGATCGATTGTTTTTAAGCGTTTTCCTTCCTCCTTCAATTTGCTTCTCCAGTTCTGCCCAGATGTCCATGGACAATTGACAATGATCAATGCACTTGAAGATTTCATTAGGAATAGCCATAATCAACAATCATTTGCATTTACTTCCCAACTCGACCATGATTTTGTCCTCATCGCTCCAGTTCACCTCAGGACGTGGTTCATAGGGCTCGGGAATTTCTGGTGTTGTTCCAGTTGCTGGAACTCTAGGAATTAAAATCATGGGAATATAGGGAGGATTGTACAGAAATTCACAAATTCGTTGATGAATGCCTTCCAGAAAATTTATCATTCGAACTTTCCACTGTGGGTACTCCTCCTGTATGAGCGTGGGAGGTTTCGATTGTGAACCAGTGCTCATAAAGGAAGCATTGGCCAGATTCGCCATTGGTAGAAGAAGAAAACTGATGAAATAGTGACAAACAGGGTAACCTGAAGAAGACGACTGTTGTTCTTGAGCGAATGAAGATTAATACCAAGAACAGAATAAATCAAATTAGAATTTGATTCCTGCTCTGATACCAATTGATAGGATCGATTAACTCAGTTTTGGATATTAATCACTTACTCTGGATGGTCTATTTGACAATGTTAGTGCAGCGGAAGCARTAAGAACAAAYARAGTAATAATCAATGAAGAACACAGTTGAATGAAGAACACAGTTGATAAATGAGTTGTTTTTGGGAAACGAGTACTGTTTCTGAACAAGTATTTCCTGATATTTTACTTGCGTAATTTCTCATCGTACATAACTCCAATACATGTTTCAGCTATTCTTCAAACTGTTATTATCACGTCTCTTATAAGAAAATCATTTTCGGTGATAAAATGCTCGTTTGTATTCAAATTTGTTTTTTGATATATTTTTTACGTTGATTGATATACATATTTTCTTTTATCAGATTCTGTAAACTCGTTCTTACAGATCTTCATTCTTTCTCTCGCCTACCGAATAATATGATTGTTGTCACGTAACTCCTTCATTGTTTGTGCTTAAACGATATATTTTTTTCTTGATCAATTTTATCTGATCAATGTGCTTAAATAATATTTTGATCAATCATTGTGATCGAATGAGCATAAAATGTAATTTTAGGAGGACTGAGTGCTTATCAGAAATACCTCAATGGAATGCTAGAACCGACAAACCTACCCATGAGGACAACCATATCTGAGTGAGCTATATATACAAAAGGGTTTGTGTGCTGAGACTAAAATGAAAATGAGAGGGGTAGTTGTTGTGAGCTAAAAGAATTAATGAGAGTTGTGTCAGGATTAAAAGAATATAAGAATCCTGTTCCAAACTTCTAAAATCCGGGCATACCACATAATCTATTAGTTTCTCAATTCTTTCGAGACTAGTATTGAAAAAGGCAAAGCCCAAACCAATTCTTGTCACAATCCCACCAGCTATTCATTTATCTCTTAATAGATAAGTGTTTCAATAACACTTGGGGCACGCAGCTCATCATCTATCAATTTCTCATTCGGAGAAAGTTGAGATTGAATCAGAAGGATATATGTTCCCCCTTCAGTTCTTTTTGATCACTAATTGAGTCTGAAAAACTTGTGTAGTCCACAAGGTTTATCTTTTTGAGCCTAAACAGAAGCATACGTTGCTTTATCTTTCTACACTACACGGATTTTCATTTTATATGTTAAATTGTCAAAACATTCATAGATATGCTATTCTTAAGCTATCAAAGATTGAATGGAAGACCTGGTGAGATGAGCATCAAAAAGTCTCATATATACAGTTCATCCGTTGTACGGAGTATATCTATTATACTCACAGGCCAATCTTTCTATAAGATTGAAAACAATTTCATTCGTTGAAATTGGCTGTTACCTTCCAATTCCCTTAATCTGAAAAGATTAAATAAGTGGATTTGCAAAGATCTACTTACAATTTCATGAATTGACGGCTTACGCGGAGGATTTCATTCATTCTTGTGTATGATGGAATGATTCTCATTTCATCATGAGGGGGAGTATGTAATAATGAATGAAAGGTCCAATTCCGAACATTAAAAGGGGAATATGATGTAAAGATTAAGGAGGAGTAACATCAAATTTGACAAAAGACTCAAAAGGAGTGCGACTAGAGATGATTACGAAGATTATTCCGATGCTGCAATGTCTGAGAGTTGTTGAATGTGAAGATCATCATTTCAACAGTTTACTAATAGAGATTTCGTGTCGTAAAAGAATGCTTGTGATCCTATCTGAAGAAATTCATTATTTGGGGAGAATGTTTAAAATTTGTTCGTTATTGTTTCTGTTCTACATTGTCAAAAAGAGAAGATCATCGTTGTTCTACATTCGAGTGGGAGAATGTTAGAAGATCTTTCTCAACAATTGATTGTCTGAAGATTTCGAGTTGAAGTTGATTTTTGAAGAAGACATAGAGTGCTTAAAGCTTCAAAGTTCAAACGAGACTCAAAGCGCGCAATTTCTTTCAAGTCTGAATACAAAGGGGGAGAATGTTAGGACTGAAAATCAATGTAAAATTGTATTCGTCTTGAATGTTTATTTTGTCTATAATTGTATAAAGTCACCGTGTTTGACTTTTCTTAGATGTTTGACTTTGACTATGTGGTTTCTTGTTTGACCCTATAAATAGGGTGAGGTCTTTGTAATTTGAGAAGGAAGCTCCATTGTAAAATTCTATACGATTTATAAAGTTTGACCATATTTGAAGTGTTGACTTTTTCTCTCTTCTTCATCTCATATTGTTTCTTGAAGAATTATCAGATCTGCCATTGTTAATAGAGGATTTACATGAAGATTGATTGTTAGGGACTAACAATGATTATATGGGTATGCATGCATGAATGGTTATATTTGTACATAAGTTATTCATGCATGGATCTTATATTGGTGGTGTATGTATGCATGCATGTGGGACTCTGGCTGCCTTCCATTTGTGGAAGGATATAAATTGAAGGTGAAGTTCCCAAATAAACTTCTTGCCATTTTGAGAACCTGAGTGTGGTTTGAGAAAAGAAGTTGTCCGGACTGCTTATTGAATTGAGTTCTTGAAAGTTGATTTCAAAAGAAAAGCATAAGGTGAGTAATATCATTCATCTTATTTCATTTTGACAATTGATTCTTTTGATTTGAATACTGATTTGTGTTATAAACTTATCACTCGGAATAGACTTTAAATCGGACAAGTGATGTTCGGATTGTATTATAAATCGGACACGTGTTGTCCGATTTAGTCTTAAACCGATTATAGTGTTGATCGGATGAAAGACTTGGTAAGATTTTGAAATATACAAATCGGACAGGGCTATTGAACGGAAAAGTAGGAATACGATTAAGGCTGCCCGATTTAATTCTAGTTCGAATGTTGTAAGGTCCGGTTTAGATATAAACTGGACAAAGCTTGATCGAGTTAATACTAAGTCTATCCGGACTTGTTAATCGGACGAGAGGACTTGTGTTGTCCGGATTTGTAATCCGGCTGAGTAAGACATGTTGTCCGGATTGTTAGTCCGGCCAGGTCTATATCGACCAAACTTTGTTAAAGTTGACTGGTTTTGTATTTTGTATAAAGTGTTAGTTCAAAGTAAATTATTATTATTCTTTTATATTGATAAAGAATGAGAATTTTAATCAAGATAATTTTGAATTAAGGATATTCCGTTAGGACATTTATGACTGCGGTCTGTTCTAATTGGAAATATTTTTATAAAATGATTTGATTAGGAAATAAGGGTGGCATATCAATGGGAGGTGTACCATGGGATAAAGGTGGCATATCAAGGAGAGGTGTACCATGGGATAAGGGTGGCATATCAAGGAAAGGTGTACCTTTGGATATAAGGGTGGCATTTGTATGTGTRATACGTGATATAACTCTTACTATTATATCCTATAAGATTACTGTGATCTGGAATATTTATTTCTTTGTGATTTGAAGGTTTAGGATCAGGGTTCTTATTGGAAATCGTAGTCTAGATGTTATTGAGAAGTTGATAATAAGTTTTTTTGGCATGAAACTTTGAATAAACCTTGTTTTAATTGAAAAGGGTTTATAAGTGGCATTAAGAGAATCCTGGTTGGTACAAACGTATTTGGGTTTGGATGTGTTATTTAAAAGCTAAGAGATTAGCTTTGAAATTGGAATGGTATTTGTATTATGTTTTACTTGTTCATATATTTGTTATATATATATATATATATATATATGAAAATTTGTTTTAAATAAAGTTTTGGTGATTCTCACCTTGCAATGACATAGAAAGGGATCTCACTAGACCTTCCGGTCTAACCCTCATTTTGTGATTTTAAATATGTATTGAGGAGGTGCTGACGGTAAGGGGAAAGGAAAAATGTGATATTTTTCCTATTTGCATATCTGTATGAAGATTTGCCCACGATGTACATGGTTTTGATAGAAAAATGTTAATTAGTACAAGAATTATATTTTGAATTTTTGGACCGTGTATTATGTATGATAGAATCTTGTACTAGGGGACCTAAGTGGTGTATAAACATGTATTTCTTATGAATGGAATATGTATTACATGTAATGTCTTGTATAGTGTTACAATGCCTGTTCCTTGATTACCGTGGATAGGGAAAGGATCGAAGTTGCGAAATCAGGCATARGGTGTACGAATAGCACTGATCGTAGACCATCCAGATGCTTATGGGGCAGAATAGACCGATTGATTAGTTCCCATGATCGTACATGTCGTATGCATAAAACCTCTCAACCTCAAATTGTTCGTCCTTTTACAACTCTGGAAAGTCTTGAACTAAGCAGGTGAAGGCCATAAGAGAAGATTGCCCYCCCGGTAAGGAAGAGGGGAAAAAGGCGCCGTCAAGAAAAACCGCGAGGAATCATTAGTATTAAGTATTATGCTCCCGCACCTCCCATCTCTTAAAAGGCTCTGCGCTCCTGCATTCTGATTGATCCTGTGCAATGTTGTAATCCTGCTATTCCTTTTAAGTTCCTCCCAGATACATGGCTTACATATCCAGCTCAACATTCTTGGAAAACAATCGAATTGAGGATCCGCCTATCCTGCCACTTCAGCACCTTGTGATCTTCTCAGAGATCATTACGACCCTCTTCTAGAATGTTTTTTTATTTCGATTTTTTTTCATGGTGGATTATTCAAATAAAATAGAATATACTGGATTAGCGAGATTCGTTTTCATCTGAACCCCATCTTGTTAAGCCTAAAAGGCACAAGCTATATCTTACATACTCTATTGTCCGATCATAGCCCTCTGAGAGTCCTGCCCGAGTAGGAGGAGCATCCACAACTAATGTATAGACCAGACCGCATAAGACTATTGGAATAGAAAAAGAGAAGGGATTCACGGGCAGTGAAGGCAACCAAGGGAGAGGAATCATTCCATTCAATTCCGAAGCCTAGCGTCTCCTGTAAGACTCTATCACCTTAATTCTTTTGTTGATGTTCTGGCACTTCTTCTTATGGCCCTCTATTTACATAATGAAGAAAGACAAAGGCTCTTGTTCGAGTGCGTGCCTCAAGAAGCAGGCTAAAAGTTGTTGTTTAGATGACTTTATGTTATGAAAGAACCCAGAAAAAAAGTAATTATTGTAGTAGCCTGCCGAGTAGAGGCTTTCTTAGCAAAAAAAATCTATTCATAGATGAATTAAAGGAAAGAGTCTTCACCTTACTTTCAACCTAAGTTGCCCGAGAAGTATTTGATCGCTTCAGGAAAATGTGTGTGCTGAGACCAGTCACACAAGAACTTAAAGATTAATTCAGAATTAACTTCAAAAGTCTATGAAGCGAAGAAAACTTATGAGTTTTGAAAGAAGATTATTTGAAGAAGAAAAGAAAAAGATAACTGAACTTGAGAGGATATTGGATTCTGAAAGGAAAGAATTTGAGAAAGAGAAGAATAAGTTTTCTGATGTAGAACATAGGTTTAATGTTGAGAAGATATTTTTTGAAAGAAGACTGAAATCTTTTGAGTTGAGTTCTTTAAAGCTTTCACAACAGATATCTGATTCTGAGAAGATAGTTGTCTTGAAAAGGACTGATGTTCCCAAAATCATACAAATCAGAACAATTGTTCAACAACTTGAATCAAGATGAGTAGAGAGAGAATTTGACCAATATTGAAATTGTATTTCTTGAGAGAAAGTACAAGATATTAACAGCACTAATACAAAATTATGAACTGAACTAACTACAATTAAGAAGCTCAATCCTATTTATATTAAGGAAATAGTAAAGGCTAACAATTACAATGGGAGAACTTGAATACAACAATAAAGCACATTTTTGAACCCAACAATCTCCCCCTTTGGATTCAAGGTCGAAACCTTGTAAATCTTGTCTTTCTAAGCCCGAGTAGTGTCTCTAGCCTCTTTAGTGCACTCCGATACTGCAATTTTTTATCAAGCAAGTTCAAAGCATTGATCAGCAGATACCTCTCCTTTGGACTCATTCTTTCAGACTCCGCGGCTTTATCATTGTTAGGTTTCCTCGTCTCAAGCACCCGTCTCACCATCCATATAGTGCCATCATAGTATTTATTCAGCTTGTTGAACCTCATAAACTTTTTTATTCGACCTTTAGCACAATATATCACACCGAACTCCGGTTCTTCAAGAACAATATACAGAGGATAGCCTTCAATATCTTCAAGCTCTCTGGTCTTTTCAGATTAATGATCTTCTGATTTTCTTCAAGACCCATTTGAATATCAAGAACCATTGATACCTTGACATGACTCTGCATATATCTTTTGATAGAACTAAGAGCCACAATTGCTCCTTCTCTTCTGACCGTCATATTTCGTAGTTCGTGGTACATGTGCTCCAAGTCTTCTAAATACAAGTTAGAGAAATCAGCTTCGCTAAATACACAGACATGTCCATGTTGTCGTGTAATGGTGAACACAGGATACCATACTCTAAGGAGTCTTTGGGCATCAACTTGTTTGATTGAGACGACTCGATGTTTGGTCCGAACTTGGCTGATTGGGAGACGCTTTGACCTGAGAAAATGCTTGTACTCTAAACGGTAGTCTCGGGTTTCTTTATGAATCCCAAAAATCTTGTCGCCGCTAAGAGCTTTCCGATGTCGAAGAAAGATGCCGAAATAAATGTCTTCAAGGTAAGGCTCTATGATCCTTGCTCTGTCGTAGAGTGGAACATTTGCACGAATTGCAAACGGCACATAGGTTTTAGAGAATATCTCAGTTGGATCATAAGCCGCTCTAGGGGTTTTAGATGCACCAAGATCAACTAAAGTAGAGGGTTCAGGCAAAGTCTGATGATCACCCTGGAATGGGAAGACATGATCTTCTTCATTAATATCAGCTTCAAAGTCAAAATACACTCCAATTGATTCATCAATGTTGTCAATGTCTTCACCAAAATCCTGCTCTCCACCCAGTTCTTTAGTAAACGCTTCATTGAATCCCACATTGGCAGACAAATCCAATAGCAGCCTTGTTCCTACAGTGGAGTCCGCCGGCTTTTCAACCATTGGCTCGATCGCTGGATTTCTCTCCAAAACTGTCTCATCTTAAACAATTATTAAGCATGTAGTCCTTTCCCTTGTTGTTGCCGGATCAGGACTTTTGACGTTAATTGCTTGAGAATCTGGCTCTATATCAACACTTTGAGCACGAACAGACGACTCAGCCAGCCTCTGTCTCTTTCTCTCCCCCTCATAATGATCAGGATCGTCCAGATCATCATGTCTTCTTTTTAGTGAGGGGGCTTGAGCTCGGCACGTCTCTTCAAAGATAGATACCCGTTCGGAGAGGGCATCAATTGAACTTTTAAGGGCTTTAGTGTTTGATGTAATTAACTTACTAACTTTTGAGAAGTTAGAAGTAACCATGTCTTGAAAGGCCAAAAACTCTGATGCTCTAAATGTGGGTTATCATCAACAAGCTGTCGGAGGAGCCCAACCAGGTCTGCATCAGCCGCATTAGGATTTTGTGTTGACATCAGCTTTACGTACAACAGAGATTTAAGCTTATCCACCGATTGCTCTTGTACTCTCGGAGGCTCAGGTACAGGTGGTGGTGACGGCACAGGCGGTTAATCTTCGACTACTGGCTCCTTCCCCTTCAACATCCTTTTGAGACTAAGGATCTATGCTTCCATGTTATCTTGAACAGCCTTTAGGGCACCATCCAGATATTCCATTGACACGAAGTCGGGTAAGATCACTCCTAGATCACATAGATTACCAGTTGAGACAACAGTTGAATAAACTGTTATGCCTACGTTCAGTGTTGGCATAATGTTAGCACTGGTAGGACTTCCGACCTGTCCTCATGGTAAGTCAATAGACTCCACTCTGGTCGTTCCGGCAGGTTCACTAAGAACCTCAATTGGAGCAACAGATGCTCTAAACTCTTGTGTACCGATGTGTATGGGCTCTAAACTCGAGGTGCACATAATCGAATTCGTAGGCTGGGGTAGTAGCCTACTTATTTCAATATCTACATTCTCCGAGTGAGAAGTAGATTGAGTATGTGTTAAATCCCCATGATGAAATGAAACAACTGGTTGTTGAGAACCAGTTGAGTGGCTCGGATGGGTGTGCAAATGCATAGCTAGGCTAACTATGTCTTCTTTAATACCAACATTCAACAGATGAATGTCGATAGTTGATGTGGGTGCACGACTATCTGTTTCGGCTGGGATAGGAGCTTGTTCTTCATTTTGTGCTCTACTCTCACACTCACCATCTTTTTCTCCGTCCCTTATACTCAACCTCTCAACATTTTCGACTTGAGCTCCCTCATCAGCTTCTACTACTGGAACATCCTCCAGCATACGATCAAATTCATCATATGTGCCACTAAATTCATCAACATTGAAGGATAGTGAATGTAGACTTGGGCAAGTCTGTGTAGCTTCAATTTCTGGAAAAATATCTTCAATGTACTCAATCACTACTCCAATTTGAATATTCTGAGAAAGCATTGGTTGAGAACAATTGTCAGCATCATCATTTTGATGGTCATTATCATCATCATCATCATCATCATCACCCTGAGCTGCCTCGTTATCGGATATAGTATCTTCCGAACTTGAAGAAGTTGAGGAAGTACTTTCTGTTGAAGTACTGTGCTGATCAGAGGCTCCCCGCTCCTCATCACCCCTCTCATTTTCATTTTCTCTTAGCGCACAACCCTGTTCAGGTAACCCTTGTTCCTGAACGCTCTCAGCTAAAGCTATACCCTCTCCCTTAGCTAAGGCATGGGTTGATCCCGAGGTAAGTTCAATCAGTTATGGTTGAACTATAGGGTCCATCACTCTCCTATAGTCTATTACACACTGAGCCCTCTGATCAGCGAAGACAAAAATATCAGGTGGGATTTCCATAATGGAATCAAAATCTTCAACTTCTGTGTGTTGCCGAATACGCGTCATGACGAACGATGGCCCAACTTCACTGTTTGCCCTGGCTGGGATGTCATCGTTGGAGTTCATCATGGCTTTAATTATTAATTGCATAAATCTTTGAAACGATACGAACTTCCTTGCTTTGGACGGAAACCGTTTAGCGTTGACGAGTTCGACGAATTCATTCCATATAATTAGCACGTAATCGTACCTGCGCATGAACACAACTCCGTGGAAGAATTTGAGAAACGAACTACTGCATGTATCGATTCCAGCAGTTTTTGATGTTAGGCATCGGTTGAGGATTGAAAATAGAAGATGCCATATTGACAGAAGGAATCACGTTTGAGTTGCGACGGATTAGTTAACTCTTGCGTGTATCCTAATCGTTTGATATCACAGCAGAGTTCATCGTCGGTGACTAAAGGTTCAAATCCTGTCAAGCCTGTTCCTGGACGACGTAGTATTCTTCGGAGTCGTTTTAGAGTCAAACGACTTATGTATTCGTCTACGCTCCCTTCAAAGTAATAGACGTCACCATCTTTGGCAAGGGTTAGTGTATTCCAAAACTGCTGTAGATAAATCATCGGGACAGAAGAATGGGCAGAAAGGGCATAGGATATCGGATGTCCACGAAGGATTTCTGGTATTATTTGGTATTCAGAGGGCATGTCGAAGTTGAAGGAATGGTTATTGGGTTTAATTTCAAGAAAATAGCTTCGTGGTAGTAGGGTTTCTTCGGGAATGGGATTATTAGTGGGTTGGTTCGGGTTATTGATATTATCATATCTGACCGAAGGAATATGAGATTCCTCGTTAGAATGATTTTGTTGGTCAGCCATTTGTACCTGTAAAAATTCTTAAAATGTTAGATCCCGATTAAAGAAACAAAGCAAGAATCCATAAATCAAAACAAATATTTAAAAAAATTGAAAAACTTAAAAAAAGAATTAAAGTATAATTTTTTTTTAAACTAAAAACTTAAAACAAAACAAAAATTTATTAAGAAAAAAAATTAATTCTAAAAACAATAAAAGAAATTCGAATACTAAAAAAATTTATCCTAAAATTTTTTTATTCTAAACAAATATTAAAACTAAAAAAAATTTAAGACTAAAAAAATCTTAAAATAATAGTAATGAAAAAAAAAATAAGAAACAATCTCACCCGGATTAGATATCCGGTCAAAAAAAAAATAAAAAAAAAATCTAAGACTTAAACCTCTAAACCGGACAAAATCAACCGGATTAAGGTTGATCGGAGTAAACTCCGGTCACCTTCTCAAGTGAATAAACCGATCAAAACACAAAAAGACACTAAATCGACTAAAAATAAAAAAGAACTAAACCTAAAACAATATCGGACAACACTAAAAACTTCTATTCTAAAAACCGATTAAGAACATATGAACTGATTTATTAGAATCGATTTAGGTGATTTAATCAGGTTTAAGACCCTTTTAGTCCAAAATCGAATTTTAACAGATTATGATCTTATTATGGTTCATTTGCTTATTCGATTAAGAATTATCAGTCCTAAGATAAGAGTCATCGAGTCCAAATGAATAGATTTACACCTTTAAAGAATAGAGATGAAACAGAGATCGATTGAAGTGTATGAATTTGAGCGATTTATGTGCTAAGGTTAACCGGAAACAACGATGAATAGTAACGACCGATGAATATGAAAGTAAAAAATTAAGAGTAAAAATCGATCGCATATATATAGTAAAAGTCAAAAACCCTTCAAATTCTAAATCGCTCAAGGCTCATCCGGATTAGGATAAATCGGACAAGAGGTGTCCGATTTAGAATATATGAAAACAACTAAGAGTTAATCCGGATAATAAATCGCTCAAGGCACAAGCGATTTTGATGAATATCGCTCAAGAGTCATCCGATTTACAAAGAATATCGCTCAAGAGTCATCCGATTTATAAAGAATATCGCTCAAAGGATAAGCGATATAAGACTTAAATCGCTCAAGGAACGAGCGATTTAAACACTTAAAACGCACAAAGAAATCAAGCGATTTAGGAATCCGGTCAATAATCTCAAGCGATTTATAAAATCGCACAACTCCTTAGGAAACATATCTAATCTTATCCGGATAAGAGTTTATCAAATAGTCTCTTGTCCGGATTAGCCTAAATCGGATACTGCTTTGTCCGGATTTACAATAAATGGGACAAAGTGTTGTCCGGATTAGTCTAAATCGGCCAAACACTTATATTTTTAAACTCTAAATCTTTCAAAAATTAGATATTGTTTAATAACCTGTAAGAAAATTTAAACTAGTTAGTATATTCATATATAATCACTCCCCCTCAAAATACGAATCAGTTAAAAATACAGATAAAAATCCACACTCCCCCTCAAATATAGATTTTTACGATCAAAGAATTTAAAATCACATAAAAAATGAAATACTGATTTGTATTAAAAAATACAGATATTTTGACCAAATGAATTTGAATTAAATACAGTTCAAGAAATTGAACTGTTTTTAATACAAATTCAGAATTTCAAATTCATCATGCCTAACTTAGATACTAGAAAGCTGAAGCGTTTTTCATCTAAATCTTTCATAAATAAGTCGGCTAACTGAAATTCTGTATTTAAAAAATACAACTCAATGGTTCCTTTTTCTACATGATCTTTAATAAAATGATACTGGATATCTATATGTTTGGTCTTAGTGTGTTGAACAAGATTACAAGATATAGCTATTGCACTCTTGGAATCATAATAAATGAGAATTTTATTAAAATAAAACCCGTAGTCTCTGAGCTGTGTCTGCATCCACAATACTTGAGAACAACAGCTAATAGCAGCTACGTATTCTGCTTCAGCAGTAGAGATGGATACGCAGTCTTATTTCTTTGATGCCCAGCTGACTAATTTATCTCCCAGAAATTGTAGATGTCCCGAAGTACTTTTCCTGTCCAACATACAACCTGCATAGTCTGTATCTGAGTAAGCTGTTAGTTCAAAACTAGTACCCTTGGGATACTAGAGTCCAAGATTAGCAGTCCCTTTTAAATAACGAAAAATGCGCTTAACGACACTTAAATGGGTCTCCTTTAGATTAGCCTGATATCTGGCACAAAGATGTGTTGAAAACATAATATCCGGTCTACAAGACATCAAATACATTAAAGAACCAATCGTGACTCGATATGTTTTCTGATCTACAGCTTTTCCAGATAGATCAACATGTATTTTCGTTCCATGAGCCATAGGTGTTTTGCTAGATGAATAGTTTTCCAAACTAAATTTCTTCAGGATATCAAAAATATATTTTGTTTGACAGATAAAAATTCCCGAAGATAATTGTTTACTTGATGTCCTAAAAAAATTTCATCTCACCCATCATACTCATTTTAAGACAAGAAACCATTAAGGTAGAAAAGTTTTTGAAGTATTTTGGGTTTGTAGATCCAAATATTATGTCGGCTACATAAATTTGTATCAAAATAATATCTGACTTCTCCTTTTTAATAAAGAGGGTCGTGTTAATATTACCTTTGGAGAAACCTGACTTTACCAGAAATTCTGATAAAATGTCATACCAGGCTCTCGGAGCTTGTTTAAGACCATATAGAGCTCTGTCAAGGATGTAAACGTGATCCGGATTTGACTGCTCCACAAAACCCTCCGGTTGAACAACATAGAATTCTTCTTTGAGAAGACGATACAGGAATGCTTTGTTGACGTCCATCTGATACACAGTGAGGTTCTTATGTGCAGCGTACTCTATAAACATCCTTATAGCTTCAATTTGTGCTACCGGGGTAAAGGTTTCATCGTAGTCAATACCTTCTTGCTGATTGTATCCTTTAGCTACGAGCTGGGCCTTATTTCTGACAACCACGCCATCTTCATCCTTTTTATTTTTGAAAACCCACTTTGTACCGATAATCGTCTTATTGTTGGGACGAGGTACCAATCTCCAGAATTTTAGTGCTTCAAATTGGTTCAGCTCCTCTTGCATCACAAGTATCCAGTCCGGATCTGCTAATGCTTCAGACACTTTAGTTGGTTCAATGTTACTCAGAAACGTGGAATATAAACACTCATTAGCTGAAGTAGACCGAGTACAAATAGGTGCTGATGGATCACCAATAATTTGATGTATTGGATGATTCCTGGTCCACTTTTTGCTATGAGGTAGGGGAATATAGGAACTTTGATCTGAGTTTTGATCAGTGTAAGCATTTGGGGAGTTAATTGGAACAGGTTCAGGTGAAGGCTCAATATTTGGAACTGGAGTAGGCTAAATATCTGACTGAGGTAAGGTATTTTCATCTTCAACGACTGACACCACTGGCACGTCAATATTTACACCCTCTTCACGTTGAACTGGACCGTCAGGAGTTTCCATCTCAATTTTTTCATCGACTTCTTCTGTTTCTACTTCAGTTTCAGTTACTGGAACATCACCATATGGACCAGATAACTGTTGTTCGGTTTGTATATTCCTGGACAAATCATTGGATTGATTAGATTTATTTTCAAAATATTCATCGTAAAAGTTTTTAAACAAAGAATCTAAGTCAGAATTATTAGAATTCTAAGATTCAGGTTTTTCTGCTTTCCGCGTAGTATTAATTATCAGCCAGGGTCCTGAATCGTGTTGTTCAGAAGCCACATCAATAACTTCATCGAATGAAATGTTGACGCTCTCATTGATGATTTTTGTCCTTTTGTTGTAGACCCTATATGCAGCAGATGTTTTTGAATAGCCTACGAAGACAGCTTCATCAGCCTTTGCAGCGAACTTCCCTCTGTCCTTTTTGTCATTTAAGATAAAACACCTGCAACCAAATACTCGAAAGAATTTGATATTAGGTATTCTTTTATTTATTATTTCATAGGGGGTTATACCAAACATTTTGTGAACGAGAGATCGGTTCTGGGTAAAACATGCAGTCACCACTGCTTCAGCCCATAGGAATAATGGAAGTTTAGAACATGTTAGGAGTGTACGTGCCGTTTCCACCAACATTTTATTTTTACGCTCAACGACACCATTCTGTTGCGGTGTCCGGGCTGCTGAGAATGTATGTGTGATACCGATGGATTCTAAGAATAAGCCGAGAGTATTGTTCTTGAATTTGGTTCCGTTGTCAGTTCTGATTTTCTGAAGTGGCAGTTGCAGATTATTTGAAATGTCTTCAAGAAAGAAATGATTGTCTCAGCTGCTTCATCCTTTGACCTCAGAAAATGAACCCATGTATATCTCGAGTGTTCGATAATGACTAGCACATACTTCTTTTCGTTTATGCTTTGGACTCTCATAGGACAACATAGATCCATATAGAGTAGATGCAGAGGATGTTCAGTATTGAACTCTGTCTTCGGCTTATGTGAAGCTTTCTTCAGCTTACTCATCTCACATGCGCTGCACACATGGTCTTTATAAAACTTTAAGTTCGGGATGCCTTTAACCAAGTTGTCACAAACCAACTTGTTCAGATATTTAAAGTTGAGGTGAGAAAGACGCCGATGCCATAGTAGATTCTGCTTCAAGGATGCCTTGGATATCAAGCAGAATTCAGTATCTACTTTTGTATTGGATAGGTCGATTGTGTAGAGGTTTGATCTTCTGATTCCAGCTAGAAGCTCCTTACCATCAGTAGTACGGATGCTGCACTGGTTAGTTTTAAAACAAACTTCTAAATTCTTATCACAAAACTGACCTATACTGAAAAGATTATGTCCAAGTTCTTCGGCATATGACAGTTTCTTTATCATTAATTTCCTAGATATTACGTCACCGTATCCAAGGATAGGCGCGTATTGATCATTTCCGAATCTTACCATACCTCCAAATGATTCAACAAAGTTAGATAATAATTCTTTTCTACCAGTCATGTGCTTAGAATATCCTAAGTCTAAGAACCACACATGCCGGTTAACCTACAAAAGTGAATCAATTGTGTCTTGGTACCCATTTTAGATTGGGTCCTTTGAGATCAGATTTTGTTGGTGGTATACTGTATGTACCGAACCAACGTTTTTTAAAATGAATTTTCTTAGATAAAGCAGATAAAGCAGAATGCATGATATGATATGGCTTAAAAGAAGTAAAAGACTTAAACAACTCATTCAATCTACACGGAGAACAATTATTTTTACTATTTATGATATCAAACAATTCATCTACTGAATATCTTTGTACAAGATTATTCAATGTCGAATTATTTAATATAGAATCAACAAAATTATTCTTCTTCTGTTGATTTGAAGATTTTTCTTCTTCTTTTACTCTCCAAACCTTCTTAAACCTCAACGATTTATCTTAAACAGGAGAAATAAAATCATCAGCTTTAATTGAACGATGAACTTTATGTTATATTTTTTTATCAGTAAGCTTCTTCTGTTTTCTCGAATTCTTTTTATAATACCAATTCTTGGAAACAAGTTTTGCATTAAAATTCTTTTTCAAATCTGAAGCTAAGTCAGAATCCTCAGTCATTTCATTTTTAACAAGGAAATCTTCATGATTGGGAAGTTTCTTTGAAAAGTCAAACTGATCAATCTCATTATCCAAACAAGTCTCTGAATTCAAGATATCTGAAAAATTAATTTCTTCATTTAAAATATTTAATTCTTCTGAATCCGAAGTTTCACTTAAAGATTTAGCACACGAAAAATATTCAGACTCAACTCATTCCGTTTTAACTTTAGAATTTTCTAAATTTTCAATTTTATTTAAAAATTCTTGCTTTTATTGATTAAATGAAAGTCTTTCTTCATTTAAAATCTTTTCTAACTGAACGACTTGTTTTTCTAAAATTAATGTTGGAGTATAAAGCTTTGGTTCAGCAGGTTTAGATTCAAGCTCTGCTTTTGAAAAACTGTGAAAATAATCAGTTGAAAGTGCAGAGACTTGTGTTTTGTAGCTATCATTTAAAATTTTATAGTCAAACGGAACTTTCATTTTGTCTTTTCTTTGTCGGTTAAAATCTTCTTGTTGTTCTACTTTATCAGAAGATTTTGTAAATTTAATTTGAAACTCGGGTCCACAATCAAGATATTCAAATTTATATAAAGTTGGGGTATAGTATAAAGCTTTTCCTAAAAATTTCGGATTTTCATACCCCAACCCTTCCTGAGGGTTAAAGAATCTTGTTTCAGAAGGTTTGTTTAGAAAAATTGTTTGATCAGTCTGCCCTCTCTTATATAACTTATCTTCCTTAGCTTTCAGTTTTTCATTTAAATCAATAATTTGTAATTCAAGATTACTAATTTTAACGATTAAGTCTTCATTCACTAACTCTAATGACTTATATCGTTCCTTTGAATAAGATAATTCGGTTTTTAAGATGTTGGATTTTTTCATGAAATGTTTTGGATTCAGATAGTAAAGATTCTGCCCAATCCAAGTTTCCAGCATTTTCATCAAAGAGTTTGATGTATTTTTCTTTTTGCGTTTCTAATTCTTTTTGAAAACTATTTGAACGCAATTTTTCAGTTTTTAGTTGTTGCTGAAAAGATTGGATTTTAAGCATCATCTTTTGCATCTGATTAATGCATGAGTTTTCCAATACCTCTTCATCCATCTCAACATTCTCCTCATCTCCTTCATCTGAAGAACCATTTTCAGTCTTAGCCATCAAGCAGATGTGGGCCATAGCTTCTGACTCTTCTTCCTCATTGGTTATATTTAACCAGTGATCATCCTCAGCCATCAATGCGTTACCCTCATCTCGTTGTTTCGACATAAGAAATTTGTTCTTGTAGTAGTCAGTATTTCTCGTTACCGGCTTTCTGCAATTGACCGCAAAGTGACCCAATTTGCCACAGTTGTAGCATTTGGTATTTTCATCAGCTACGCCTTTCATGAATTTCTTCTTCTCTTCTGGTTTCTTTTCATATTTCTTCTCGAATCTCTTCTCTTCATATTTCTTGAAGAGAATCTCTGATTATTCGAGCGTGGTCTCTTCTGAAACATCTTTTGAAATGCTTTTGTCAACATTGCCATGGCATGTTTGAAATCATTCATCTCTGAGTCTGACTCAGAGCTGTCACTTCCTTTACTTGCCGATTCACTTGATTGGCTGATCTCTTTCACTTGCTTCCCATATCTGCTTTTACTCCTCTTTTCTGATACAAAGTCCAAAGGATCAGAAACTTCCTTTTCCTTTTTCTTTTTCGAATCTCGGACCTCTAAAACTTCTTCCTCGTTCTGTTTCAGAGTTTCATAAACCTCGTGTATATCAATATCAGATAAGGATTTATTGAATCTGATATAATTGGCATATGGTTTCCACTCTGGTTGTAAGTTGCTAAGGAATATAACATTTATCTCTATGAAAGTTTCAGAGATTCCATTCTTGGTCAGCTCATTCAGCAATCTGGTAAGCCTATCATATACATCGTCAAGGCTCTCTCCTTCTTTAGCCTTAAACTCTTCATATGCATAAATACAGTTAGTGACTTTTAACTGAGTTCCCACCTTGGAACCCATCATCATTTTCTCTATTTGCACCCACATGTTGTGACCAGAAGATTTTGTGGCTGTCAATGCTTGTGTAAATATCATCAGTCAGTGCTTGCATCATGTATGACTTGCACAACACATCAGCATGTGCTCTCTCCTTTTCTTTTGCATTGTATATGGACTTCTCTTTTATTACTCTTTGAGCAGGTCTGCCTTCATCAGGGATGGCAGGTGTTTCTCTACAGAATACTGCAGGTCCTTCTATCAGAGATTCCATGATCAATGTCACCTTCTTTCATTCTTTCGATAAAGTTCAAGAATCTGTCTCTCCACTGGTTGTAATCTCTTCTGAACAATACTGGTGGCTTGGTGTCAGTACCAAAAGCCATTGCTTCCCTTGAACTCATTTTATCAGAATTATATGATATCGGATCTTCTGTAGTTCAAAATTTGATTTAGAGGATTAGGATTCAAGATTTATCTCAACAAATCGCACATAGGAATTTGCACACTCATTCAAGACTTAGAAAAATTAAGCACACAGACTTATCCGGATTAGAAGTCCAGCCAAGCTTATCCGGATTAAATATCCGGACATAAAGATAGTCTGAGATTTCTAATCAGATGGGGTTATCCGAATTAGATATCCGGACAACAAAGACAATTAATCTCGCACAATTCACAATAAATCCGAATGTAATAACCAGATCCTGGTTATCACCCAAGGTAATTTATACGTGAATATTTGACTAAATAATTTTCATGATAGCATGATAATTTGCTACATGCGGGTATGTGTATTA
>NW_020200636.1:19728-20216 GCF_001531365.2 Cynara cardunculus var. scolymus
ATATATATATATATATATGTGGATTAAGTTGTGCATACGTGGGGAAGTATACATGCATTATGTGCATGAATTTGTGGTTATAAATGAGTTGAGTTATGCATGAGGTGGAAGAGTTTTTAGCCGACTTTCCATTTTGGGAGAGTATAAAAGAGGCTTCATCTCTTTATTTTGAGGTTTCCTGCCATTTTTGAGAGAGTTGAGTGCTCTAAAGAGTGTTGCCCGGTTTTTACTTCAAGAAGTCGATTYCAAGCTATTTTGCAAAGGTTGGATTTCAAAAGGTTGATTTCAAGCATTTTGTGTTCAAAAGCTTTATAAGGTGAGTGGTTTCTAAACCTTTTTGTATAAAAATTCTACTGRTTTTATTTGCATGCTTCGTATTGTTATTCGTTTGAAAGAAATCTTGATTATTTTGTCTAAGTGTTTATCCGGACAAAGCTTAAGAGGTTTGTCCGGATTAATATTAAACCTGACAAAGCTTGAGAGGTTTA
>NW_020200636.1:21753-23242 GCF_001531365.2 Cynara cardunculus var. scolymus
TGATTTAAAGATATGAAATTTGTATAGCTACGTGGTTAGCATAAAAGTGGAAAATGATTTGATATTAACTTCTTGCGTATTCATATATTGTATATATATGAATATATGTTTTATAAAGTTTTGGTGATCCTTCACCCTACAATGGCATGAATAGGGTATCTCACTAGACTCTTCAGTCTAACCTTCGTTTTTTGTGATTTTAAAATGTGTATTGCCGGAAGTGTGGAAGGTAAAGGAAAGGAAAAGATTTAGTGCTTTTCTTACGTGCATTTTGGTTGAAGATTTGCTTTTGATGCATAAGCTCTGATGATTAGTACAAGATTGTATTTTGAATTTTTGGACCTTGTGTTTGGTCATAATAGATTCTTGTACTAGTGGACCCGAATGTATATGAATATGTATTTCTTTGGTATGAAATATGTATTACATGCAATGTGTGGGCTGGGGCGTTACACCGGATGAGAAATCCAGTCAATTCAAACACTTATAAAATTTTTGCACACTTAACAAAATTGAATACGGACGTAAAAAGGCAACAAGTCAAGTCAACAAGTCAATATACGATCAAATCCGCTCAATTACAAAGTCAAATTATTCAATCCGTTCAAAAAGTCAAAGAATTCAATCTGCTCAAAGTCAAATAATTTTAAATCGCTTAACAATGAAAGTCAAAATCCGTTCAAATAGTCAAAATCAACAATCCGTTCAACAAGTCAAAGTCAAAATATGACCAAAATTTTAAATCGCATACAACACAATGACTAAGATTAAATCGCACAATATCAAATGGACTATATCAAACGGAAAGAATTAAATCGCACGTTACAATCTAAATCACACACAAAATCGCTCAACATATATGTGATTCCCAAAATCATACAAACATGATTAAGATCTTCAAGAAATAAGATGAATAGAGAGTAGATCACCAAAAGTCTCTTGATTGATTGAGAGAGAAATTACAAGGCTAATTTCAGATTATAATTGCTAATGACTTGCTAATGACAATTACAAAGGAAACTCCTATTTATACTAAGAAAATAATAAACCTACACTATTACAAAACATGTAAAATATGGAGAACTTGAATACAACAATAACATGCATACTCGAACCCAACATTCTCCACCTTTGGATTCAAGTTTGGACTCTTGAAAATTTTGTCTTTCTAAGTCCAAGAATTTTCTCTAACCTCCTTAGAGCGTTCCTTTACTGAATCTTCTCCTCGAGCAGATTTATGGCATTGATCAACAGATATCTTTCTTTAGAACTCATTCTCTCTGACTCTACAGCTCTGTTGTTGTTCACCTTTTTCAAGTCAAGCGCCCGTCTTACCAGCCTTATTGTACCATCTGAATACTTGTTCAACTCGCTGAATCTCATAAATTTCTTCACTTGAAGCTGAGCAAAGTATATGACTCCGAACTCTGGCTTTTCAAGAATCATGTAGACTGGATAAGCATCAATATCTTCTAAGTCTTGATCAGGT
>NW_020200636.1:23362-28695 GCF_001531365.2 Cynara cardunculus var. scolymus
CAGGTTGATGATTCTTTGATTGTCTTCAAGACCCATCTGAACATCTATAACCATAGCCAACTTTACACGACACCGCATATATATTTTAATAGCATCAAGAGCAACCAGAGCTCCCTCTTTCCTATTAGTCATGTTTCTGATCTCCAAGTACATATACTCTAAATCTTCCAAATATAAGCTTGAAAAATCAGCTTCACTGAATCTCCAGATTTGTCCATCTTGTCTAGTCACAGTGAAGACCGGATACCAGACTCTCAGAAGTCTTTGAGCATCGATATGTTTGATTGTGACAACCCGATGTTTGGTACAAACTTCACTAATAGGCAGGCACTTAGCTTTCAAAAAGTGTTTGTACTCTATACGATAATATTTGGTTTCCCGGCGGATACCAAGGATTTTATCACCACTCAGAGCCTTACGATGACGGAGAAAAACTCCAAAGTAGATGTCTTCCAAGTACGGCTCTCGGATCCTTTCTCTATCATATCCTGGAAAATTCGCTCGAATGTGAAATGGTACATAATTCATTGTGAAAATTTCTGTAGGATCAACAGGTTCTCTGAGAGCAGAGATGTTTGATACACCAGTTACATCAGTAGTGGAGGATTCTGGAATAATCTGACGGTCATCTTGAATAGGAAAAATTGGATCTTCATCATTTATGTCGGCTTCAAAGTCAAAGTAAAGCCCAGTTGACTCGTCAATATTATCAATGTCCTCTCCAAAATCTTGCTCTCCACCCAGCACAGTAGAAAATACATCATTGAAACCTACATTGGCAAACAAGTCCAATAACAACCTTGTCCCTACTGTGGAGTCCCCTGGCTTTTCAACCATTGGCTCGATCATAGGACTTGACTCCATTTCTTCTTCATCATCTATAATAATAGCCTCAATTATTCATTCCCGAAAAGACTCTGGGGCAAAAGCTTTAGCAATCACATCTTGAGCAGCAGGCTCAGTTTCAACCCTTGCAGCTTGTTCAGACGTCTCAGCCACTCTCTGTCTCTTCCTCTCCCCGTCATGATGATCTGGATCATCCGGATCATCATGCCTTCTTTTATATGAGGTGGCCTAAGATCTGCACGTCTCTTCTAAAGTAGACACCCGTTCAACAAGGGCATCCATTGAACTTTTAAGATCTTGGGTTTTGGATGTGATTAACTTGCTAACTTTTGTGAAGCTAGAAGTAACCACATCTTGAAAGGCCAAAAACTCTGAGGCTCTAACGAGAGGGTTAACATCCAATTGTTGTCTTAAGAGCCCAACCAAGTCTGCATCTTCAGCATCAGGATTTTGAGATGCCATCAATTTTGCATACATCAGCGATTTAAGTTCATCCACCGTTTGCTCTTGTACCAACGGCTCAGGTACAGGCGGTGGTGATGGCGCAGACGGTTGCTCTTGCAAGACTTGTTCTTTCCCTTTCAGAAGTCTTTTCAGACTTGCGATCAGTGCATCCATATTTTCTTGAACAACCTTTAGGGCGCCATCCAAATACTCCTGTGACACAAAGTCTGGTAAGCTAACACCTGGATCACTTAGATTACTAGTTGAAACAACAGTTGAATAAACTGTTGTGCCTACATTTAATGTTGGCATGATGGTAGCATTGGTAGGACTTCTGACCTGTCCTTGTGAAATGTCAAATGACACCACTTTGGTCGTTCCGGCAAGTTCACTAAGAACTGCACTTGGAGCAACAGATGTTCTAGAATCATGTGTACCTATGTGTATCGGCGCTAGACTCAAGGTGTACAGAATCGATGTCGTAGGCTGGGGCAGCGGCCTACTTGTTTCAATAATTACGTTCTCCGAATGAGAAGTAGTTAGCGGATGTGCTATATCCCCGTGTTCAATTGAAACAAATGGTTGTTGAGAACCAGTTGAGTGGATGGGTGGGGTGTGCATTTGCATAGCTGGGCTAGCTATGTTTTGTTCAATACCAACATTCAACGAATGAATGTCAGTAGTAGATGTGGTTTGCCCGGCTATGTGTTTCGGCTAGATAAGGAGCATGATATTTTTTTTGTGCTCCACTCACACCCTTACCATGTTCTTCTTCGTCCCTTTCACACATCCTCTCAACATTTTCAACTGTATCTCCCTCATCTTCAACACGTACTAGAATACGATCATATTCATCAAATTGAACTCCATATTCTTCAACATCAAACAACAATGAATGTAGACTTGGACAAGTCTGTTGAGCAGGAATTTCTGGAAATATGTCGTTAATATCATCAACCAATGTTCCGACTGGAATATTCTGTGAATGAATGGTTTGAGCATGATTGTCATCATCATCATCATCATTGTCATCATCCCCATCATGATCACCAAGAGCCGCCTGATTATCAGTTTCAGTATCTTTCTAACTAGAAGAAGTTGTGGAAGTACTATCAGTTGAAGTACTATTAGTTGAAGTACTTTGCTGATCAGACGCTCCCCCCCTCCGGTTCACCCTTATCTATTACATTTTCTCTTAGCACACTGCCCTATTCAGGTAACCCCTGTTCCTGAACTCTCTCATCTATATCTAACCTTTCTCGCTCATCTAAGGCATGGGGTGATCACTGGGTAAGTTCAACCGGTTCTGGTTGAACTATAGGATCTATAACTCTCCTATAGTCTATCAAACATTGAGCAGTCTGAACAGCTATGGCAAAAAGCTCTGGTGGTATTTCCATAATAGAATCCAAGTTCTCAACTTATGTATGCTGCCGAATTCTAGACATGATGAATGTCGGCCCTTTTCAACATTGGATCTGGCAGGAATGTCTTCATTCACATTCATCATCGCCTTTATGATTAGTTGTAGAAATCTCTGGAAGGGCACGAATTTTCTGGCTTTAGAAGGAAATTGCTTTGCGTTCACAAGCTCCAGTAGTTCATTCCAGATGACTAGAGCATTGTCATAATTGCGCGAGAAGACTATCCCGTGAAAGAATTTTAGGAAAGAAGTACTGCAAGTATCTATCCCCGCAGTCTTGGACGTCAGACATCTATTCTGGATGGAGAATAACAGATGCCAGATAGATGGTAGAAAACGTCTTTTGAACTGTGTCGGATTAGATAACTCTGCCAAGTATCCCCACCTTTTGATGTCTTGGCACAATTGGTTATCTGATACAAAATCTTCATATCCAGTAGAGCCTGGTCTGGGAAGTCAGAGAATCCTTTTTAAACGTTTTAATGTTAGACGGCTGACAAATTCATCCATTACTCCTTCAAAATATAGTGTGTCGCCGTCTTTTACTAATGTAAGTGTACTCCAAAATTGTTGTAAGTACACCATTGGGACAGTTGTATTGGCTGACAAGGAGTAAGCTAGAAAATGTCCTCTCAGTATTTCTGGAATTATCTGGTATTCAGCAGGCATATGAAAGTTAAAGGCATGGTTATTTGGCTTTATTTCAAGATATTTGAATTGGGGAAAAAGTGTTTCAGAAGGGATGGGTTGATTAGATGGGTTTGGGATATTATCAGATCTGACCGAAGGAATATGAGATTCCTCGTCAGATTGATGTTGAACGTTCGCCATTTACCTGTAAACAATCTAAAAAATTAGAACCCATATTATTCAAGAAATTCAATCAACTGAAAGTAAAAAAAATATGACTAAAAAATTTTTAACTCAAAAGAAAAAAGAAAAAAGAAAATAAAAAAATACTAAAAAAAATTTGTAAAATAAAAAATAAAAAAATCTATACTAACACTAAAACAAATTTAAACAAAAACTCAACATACAAAAATGAACGCAAAAGAAATCTAAAAGAAAAAAAAATGAACTAAAAAAAATAAAACAAAAAAAAATTAACCGGACTCCAAATCCGATCAACAAATAAAAGAAAAAAAAAATGTAAGACAAAAATTCCTAATCCGGACAACATCAACCGGATTAAGGCTGATCGGAGTTTTCTTCGCTCACCTTCTCCGGTGAGAAGTTTGCTCAAAAATAAAAAAATCTAAAAAACAAAATGAAACAAAAATAACCAAAACAACCCTAAAAAAAATCTAAAAAGAAACAAAGATCAATTAAAGCTTGCTTTATTTGAAACGATTATCTGAGAGTAGCCTGAATTTGATTATTCAGCAAATTAGTTCGAATCAGATTTAAAGATTTTCGATTCATTGTTAAAAGATTTATACAGTCCAATAATCGAAAAAAAATTGTTCATCAAGTCCATATCGTAAAGGTATAATCAGTAGTTGACAAGATCAAACAAACATAAACCTTGAGTAGAAGAGGGATGAAATAGAGTAGAGATTCAAAGAACTGTGAGCGATTAACCAGGTTGAACAACCAGAGACGAAGTTGAATAGTAATAGGAGTAAAAAGTGAAAAGTAAAAAATGAGTCGATTATTTATAGTCAAAGTCAAAACTCGTTCAAATTCTAAACCGCTCAAGGGTTGTCCGGATTAGAATAAATCGGTCAAGGCATAGACGATTTAGAAGAATATCGGTCAAGACTTGTCTAGTTTAAGAATAAATCGCTCAAGGTTCAAACGACTAAAGAATAAATCGCTCAACGAAGAAGACTTAATTGCTCAAAAGAAAGATTAAATCGCTCATGAAATGAACTATTTAAGGACTTGAAAGAAAAAAAAGAGTCAAACGATTTAAGAATCCGGTCAAATCAAACAAGCGATTTACTAATCCACTCAATCCCTTGTAGAGCATATCTAACCTTATCCGGATAAGAGTTTATCATATAGCCTTTTGTCCGAATTTGTCTAAATCGGACAAGTGTTGTCTGGATTTGTAATAAATCGGACAAGTGTTGTCCGGATTAGGCTAAATCGACCAAACACTTATATTTCTAAACACTACATCTTTCAAGAATTAGATAATACTCAAAATACCTGTAAGAAAAATATAAACTGTTAGTTCAATACAGATAAAATTCACTCCCCCTTAAAATATGATCAGATATTCAAAAAACAGATAAAATTCCACACTCCCCCTCAAATATAGATTCCCACAATCAAGAAATTAAAAATCAGATAGAAAAATTGAAATACTAACTTGTATTTATGAAATACAGATATTTGACTAAATGAATTTGAATTAGATACAATTCAATGAGTTGAACTGTTTTTAATAAAAATTAAAGTTTTCAAATTTAACATACCTAACTTAGATACACGAAAGCTAAAGCGTTTTTCATCTAAAGCTTTCGTAAATAAGTCAGCTAATTGAAATTATGTATTTACAAAATACAGTTCAATGGTTCCTTTTTCTACATGATCTTTAATAAAATGATACCGGATATCTATATGCTTGGTTTTAGTGTGTAGAACAGGATTACATGTAATTGCAATAGCACTT
>NW_020200636.1:29140-31825 GCF_001531365.2 Cynara cardunculus var. scolymus
TTTTCTGATCAACAGCTTTTCCAGAAGGATCAACATGGATTTTCATTCCATGAGCCATAGGTGTTTTGATAGATGGACAGTTTTCCATATTAAATTTCTTCAGAATATCTAAAATATATTTTGTTTGACAAATAAAGATACCCGAAGATAATTGTTTTACTTGAAGACTTAAAAATAAGTTCATCTCACCCATCATACTCATTTTAAAACAGGAAACCATCAAGGCAGAGTTTTTACAGTATTTGGGATTTGTAGATCCAAATACTATGTCGTGTACATAAATTTGTATCAAAATAATATCAGACTTCTCTTTTTTAATGAAAAGGGTTGTGTCAATATTACCTTTTGAGAAGCCTGACTTTACCAGAAACTCTGATAAAATGTCATACCAGGCTCTCGGAGCTTGTTTAAGGCTATAAAGAGCTCGATCAAGGATATAGACATGATTTGGCTTTGACTGATCAACAAAACCTTCTGGTTGTGAGACATAGGCTTCCTCTTTGAGAAGACCATATAAAAATGTTGTCTTGACATCCATCTGGTACACCGTGAAGCTCTTCTGTGCCGCGTACTCCAAAAACATTTGTATTGCTTCAATCTTTGCAACCAGGGCAAAAGTTTCGTCGTAGTCAACACCTTCTTGTTGATTATATCCTTTAGCAACCAGCCGGGCCTTATTTCTAATCATAACACCATCTTCGTCCTTTTTATTTTTGAATACCCATTTAGTACCGATAATCGTCTTGTTGTTGGGACGTGGTACCAATCTCCAGACTTTGAGTGCTTCGAACTGGTTCAGCTCTTCTTGCATTGCTAATGTTGATCCCAGATCTCTCAAATAACAATAATAATTTAGTTATGAATAACCAAATTATACTGTTTTAATAAAGAAAGTAAATAAAAACTCAACAATAGATTATGAATAAGAAAGGACAGTTTTGAGTTTCAAAGGTTTTACTGAATAATAAATTGTGAATACAGAGTAAAACCTTATGCACGTATATGCATATATATGTGCATACGTTTATGCGCGCTTCCAAACAATAGACCTAGTCGTCTATTTATACTGGTTAGCTAATGTCTAAATAATTATCTATTGCTACTTTCTAGCAGATAGTCTATCTAACAGATAAGGTCTATCTATTTACATGGATAATCATATATTACAAGATAAATTATAATTCCAGCTGTTGATTAGTCATCACTAGCTGTCATTATTGAATAGGTGATTTCATCCTTATCTTCAAGTCTTCAATGTATGCTTGGATGAACACTTAGAAATTCTTCTAAGTGTTGAACTGCTCCATTGTATCGATGAACACTTTCCATCGATTCATCCATCGATCCGCTGGATGTACTTGATCCATCGGTCCGCTGGATATACTTTCTATCGATGCACTGGATAGTCTGTCCATCGCTCTGCTGGATATAGTTTCTCTGCCTTGATGTTTTCATCGATCTTCTGGTTCTTCATCACTTATTGTTTTTTATTACTTTTTACATTTTGCATTATGGAGTCTAACAATCTCCCCCTAAGTAATGAAATAACAAGGTCTAATCTAATCACATATGAAGACCAGACACTAATCTACAAGAAAATCATCAAATTCCAAATTTTGATTGGATGACGAATTCTTTACAAGACTGGAAACAAATATTTACATCAAGGCAAAAAAAAATTCAGCTCAATGATTACCAGTGTATATCTCTCTGAAGCGTAGTAGTAATCCTCTGAAGGATAAGACAGTTGAAATATCTTGGATGAGATGGTTTCCAACTTCCCTTGGCACGTAACTTCTTCCCAGTCTGTCTCTAATAATTTTCTGAAACCATTCAAGTGTTACTATTGAATACTTGAAGGCTTCAGATCTTCTGAAGAACTTCTTAACCCCAAACTCATCCTTGTAAACAAGTCCGAGTTCGGGTTGAGACAGAACAAAGGCAGAACATATATCTTGTAGGCCTTGGAGTTCTTCATTCGGTGGAGTGCAGGAGAGTCTCTCAACGCCTAGCCTTAGCACGATTTCGAAATCTGTCTTCGTTCTTAGCTGTACCAGGGATCCCATCGTCTTAACAATAACACTGTTCGCCATTCCAAACCTTATTCCATGATCATGCCGTTGAGCTATGTATGCATATAGTTCCATCAAATCATATGGATTGAGATTGATGAGGTCGTTTTCGTTGAAGAYGCTAACTTCCCCATGAGCTCTTTCCATGCTGAACTCGATATATCGAATGGCTCTGTTGGCGAATGACCTGATTTTTAAATCGATAACTCTTCTTATACCATCGTTTGAAAARAYAGYWCRAGGATCTTGAGTTGTCTGTCTTACAAAACGATGGTGCAGAAGATTCATGGATTCTGGCGATAAAACAGGTGGATTGGTTGACAGGCTTTCTTCACGATCACGATATAGGTATTGATGGATATTCTCCATCAATACAGGCTCCCTGGTTAGCGCTTGAGGTCTTCTTCTCATTGACTCCATTTGCTGAATTATTTCATCCACTAGGCCTGCTGGTGGATGACTAGAGGAAGATGGAATATATGCTTGCACCACGGGTTGGGTTGGATGAGTGGGTTCTGGTTGATGGGTTTCTGTTGGTTGGGGTGATGATTGATGGGTACTTGTGGGTTCAGGTTGATGGGTTTCTGTTGGTTGGGGTGATGAAGGATGAGAA
>NW_020200636.1:32010-33167 GCF_001531365.2 Cynara cardunculus var. scolymus
TAGGTTTGATGTAGGTGAGGAAGTAGGTTGATTTGTCTGTGTTTGTGGGGTTGAAGTTTCTTCATCGGTTGAAGAGCTCAACACGATAGGGTCTGCTGGGATTGTTGCTAAGGGAACATATACAATATGTACATCATCAGGAGACAAAGCCTCTGGTTCCCTTGCTTGGGTTTCTTGGGGTGCTTGTTGGTGTGATAATGGTTGCTGTGGTGGTGGTTGTTGTGGTGCAGCAGATGTTGTTGTTTGTGCAGCCGTCTCTTCGTTCTCCCCCTCACGAGGGCCAAGGCCTTGACCATCGGGGTCTTGGTCGTCGTGGCGTCTTCGTTTGGATGGACGGCTGTTGGAGCAAGAGGCGTGAGACCTCTTCTTCTTCTTGTCCCTCTTGAGGGATTTAAGATACTCCCTCAAGGAAGCTCGTCTCCGTGTGGTCTCCATTGATATGAGGAGAGAGGTGGTATGAGACTGTTCATCGGCCAATGTTTGAGTTAAGGCCCTGGTTGGTTGGATGGCCCGATGGACAAATCTGGCACTGATTTCGTTGAACGAAGAAACCAATGCCCGGGATAGAGCGTGCATGTCCCCTTTGGTGGCGTAGTCGATGGAGGCCGATGGTGGTGGTGGCATGGAGGTGGATGTTGAAGGGGGAAATAGGAGGTTGGTGATTAGGTGTCTCACCTCTGCAGTAAAGGAGGAAAAGGCGTCTTCGAATGAAGGGCCGACAGAGGGAGGAGGTGGGGGAGGGATGGTTTGTGGGGTTTGGGTAAGGATAGCAGCGGGTAATTGGGTGAGGGTGTTTTGTATGGAGGTTATTTGCTGGGTGAGGGTGGTGAGGGATTCATCGATTCATGAAGTGGAGGGTTGGGGGATTTGGGAGGGAATGGAGGAGGATAGTTGGTTTATGGTGCAGGTGAGGATTTGGAGTTGGGAGATGATATATGTAAGGTTCTCATCGGTCTCAGTTGCCTGAGCCGTGAGGGTGGTAATGGACTGGAGAAGAACTTGGTTCCGCTGGGTGGCTAGGGATGAAAGAGTATTGTGTTGTTGGGTGATTTGTTGTTGAAGGATATGGAGGCGGGAAGAGGTGGTTTGGGTTTGGGAATGAAGTTGGTCGAGGTGGCGTTGGATAATGGCAAGGGACTGGGGGAGGTCTTGGGTGT
>NW_020200636.1:33743-35661 GCF_001531365.2 Cynara cardunculus var. scolymus
GAAACGAAGATCGCTCTGAACGATCTGTAGGTTCAAGGTCAGAAGCAACCAATGCTTTTGTGTGTGTGAATGGATGTGGCGAGCCCTGAGGCGATGGGGCTCTTGTTGCTGCATCACCTCTCTGTTGAGAGAGGGGTAATGGATGTTGGGGTTCCTCAGCTTGTTCATCTCCAGAGGCCCGAAGAATGGTCTCTGGATGGCTGGCATGGGTTGGGATTGGACTGGGTCGTCCTGTTTTAATATCCCTTTGGCTTTGATCGCCAGGGATAGTGGATGTGGTTGCCCTTTGGGGAGTAGGATGGGAAATATGTGGGTGAGGGCCGAGGGAAGAACTAGCATCATCATCATCATCATTTGATGAAGATGATGCGGGTGTTTCCTCGTGTGGTGGGGAAGACGGCTCTAGGTGCTCCGGGGTGGCTGACCTCGGCTCTTGAGTCAGCAGAGAGCGTTCATAGGCTAGGCGTAGCTCATTTGTCGATGGAATGACATTGAGCGTAGCCCTTGAGAGGGGTCTGTTGATGCGATAGCCTTCCTTCGAAAGCGTTGGGCGATGAGACTGCATCTTGTAGACCGGGGTGTATGGTGCGGGTGCTGGAAGATCATTTTGCCTCATTGCGTCTCCAATGATGAGAGCAAGGAAGCGAGGAAAGAGGACGGCAGACAGCGGCTTGCCGGTGGCTTGAAGTTTGTTCTTTTTAATTACGACCGCTTGGATTTCCGTATAGATGAGAAGGGCATAGTCGAGGTGGAGGTTGAAGTAAAGCCCGTACATGATAGTCATAATATTCAAGTTTCCTTGATCGAAGGAGCCCAATTTGCATGTTAACGACCGATTTAGGATTGAAAAGAACAAGTTCCACATTGGTGGGAGGAATTGTCTTTTGAAATCTGAAAGGTTGCGGATCTCCTTGTTGTAGCCCAACAGACGTACAAAGCGTAGGATGTCCTCGGAAGTTGGTGGCTCGGTGTAATGCTCGATATCGAGCGCCCGTCTTGTGGGAAAACAAAGTACCTTGGCRATTTTTGCACGGGATATTTTGACTGCGCAAATCATGTCGTGTGGGGCGTCAATATCGCCCATGATGACGTGACTGGCATCGTCATATGTACAGTTCTRCCAGTACTGTTGGACATATTTGAGTGGGACTTTGGGGTTGACAAGGGTGAGAGCAGGTAGGAGAAGGCTGTGTTTGAAGTATTCTATCATGATGCCATACCTGTCGTCAAAGAGATTGTTGTGAAGCTCGACCATGTGATTGTTTGGTTTCATTGGGAGAAAGATGATGACTTGGCTATCGGCGCCTGTGGACTGGATGCGGCTGTCRTTGTTGTCTGATTCGTGTGAAGCTGAGGATGCCATTGATAAGGAAAGTTGCAGGAGTTTGGTTCGTCAAAGATTAGTTGCAGGTTTTGGAAGCGTAAAAATGGTAATGGTGGGGAAGACGGTTATTTATAGGTGGTAGAGTGAGAGTGGGGGGAAGTGRAACRATTTCATGATTATTATAATATAATAATCATGATAATGATTATTATAATATAAAAATCATGAAATTATTGGCGGGATGGTGGAAGGATAATGGGATTGGGGAAACGTGAGCCGGTGTGATGGTACGTGCCATAAATGAATGTGGACACGTGTCAAGCTGGAGTTTGGGAGAGTAAAAAGTTGAAACGGCAAAAGATGACAGCCTGGGATGTGTCAGGCGCGTGGGTGGGAGTGATGTCATTGGACATTTGAAATGAAAGGGCATTCCAAATCAAATCGTATTAGAGACGTTTCAAAATAAAAATAAAGTTAAAATCTCATCTAATTGTAAGATTTATACTAATTACGAAGTTTTGGTCTTCTAAAAACTGATGAACTAGTTGTTTAGTCACAAAAGCTGCAATTTGGTATAATCTTTAAAATTGTTTT
>NW_020200636.1:36232-37236 GCF_001531365.2 Cynara cardunculus var. scolymus
AAGATGAGTTTTGAAGGAAAAAATTATTTGTTCATGGAACCAGAGATGCTCTGGTTATGCATGATGAATGGGTGGGGAACCAGAGGCGGTCTGGTTGTATASTCAATGAAGACTAGTGATTTTGGATTGACATGATTGTAAGTGTTTTAAATTAAAAAATTAAAGACTTATGAAATATCTGTCAATCCATGATATAAAACCAGAGGAGGTCTGGTTTTATAGTTATATGTAGTATTTTATGTGACCAGAGACTTCTGGATTGTAGAACCAGAAGCTCTGGGTGGAAAATGCAAGTTTACAAATGTAATCTTTTGCTCCCCCTCAAAGGTTGCATGGTGATATGAAGTGAAATGTAAAAACCCCCCCTTGAAACAATAAGGAGTTTACATTTTGGATGACCAGAGTCTCTGGTCTATACAACTAGAGGCTCTGGTTATGAAGGATGATGAAAAATGATATTGAATATGGCTAAGTGTGAAGAGCAAAGAGTCTCTGAGACCAGAGGAGTTTTGGTTGCGAAGACTTTGAATCCAGAGGCTCTGGGCTTGAGAACCAAAGGCTCTGGTTGAATGGTAACACGTAGTCATATAAATGATTTTAGTGAGCAAGAACCAGAGGGGCTCTGGTTTCAAAGGATTTGAAAGCAGAGGCTCTGGTCTTTAGAACCAGAGGCTCTGGTTGGGAGAAAGAAGGGACTTGGTTGAAATTACCAAGTCTTTGCTTTGAACCAGAGGATCTCTGGATATCTAGAAAAATTTTACCAAGAAAATCTAAGTCATTCTATATGGCCAGAGGCTCTGGTCTTTAAAACCAGATGTTCTGGTTTAAGTTACTTAGAGAATATATGGCCTTTTTATTGTATCACTTATGGGCATAACCAAGAGATATTGAGAATCGATGGTTAAAGATAATTGCCTCTAAGTGGTGAGATTCAGCATACCCATCTTGCTGATCAGAAATAGAAATCGTTTTTCATCAAGGGCTTTTGTAAAAATGTCAGCAAG
>NW_020200636.1:37956-39374 GCF_001531365.2 Cynara cardunculus var. scolymus
AGAACCAAATATAATATCGTCCACATATATTTGGACAAGTAAAATAGTACCTTTGTGCTTCTTGAGAAAGAGAGTTGTATCGATGGTACCTTTTTCGAAGCCAATGTTAATGAGGAAGGTGGATAGGGTTTCGTACCAGGCTCTGGGTGCTTGCTTGAGTCCATAAAGTGCTTTGTCTAGAAAATATACATACGCTGGATGCTGTGGATCTTCAAACCCAGGTGGCTGCTGYACGTAAACTTCTTCTTGTAGTTTACCATTGAGGAAGGCAGACTTGACATCCATTTGATAGACTTTAAAATCTTTATGGGCGGCATAGGCTATAAATATTCTGATGGCTTCAAGCCTAGCTACCGGAGCAAATGTCTCATCATAGTCAATGCCTTCTTCTTGGCGGTAGCCTTTTGCAACAAGCCTCGCTTTGTTCCGTATGACAGTGCCATCTTCATCTTTCTTGTTTCTGAAGACCCATTTGGTTCCTATAGCCATTTTTCCTTTGGGAAGAGGCATTAGGGTCCAAACTTTGTTTCGTTCAAACTGGAGAAGTTCCTCTTGCATGGCGTTTATCCAGTTGGGATCTTGTAGGGCCTCATAAATCTTCTTTGGTTCAATTATGCTTAAGAAGGTTGCGAATAAACATTCATTCGCAGTTGCAGATCTCGTTTTGACACCAGAGGATGAATCACCAATGATTTGATGATGTGGGTGATGCATTGTCCACTTGTTGCGGGATTGAGGGGCGGAGGCAACAGAATCTTGAACTGCTTGCTCCCTCTCAACGAGATCATCGTCAAGATTAAGCTCTGGCACTTGATTATTATCTGAAGACACATGAGAAGTAGATGGTGAAGTAACATGAGTTTCTAGGAGTGATGTACCTTGTGGATGAGAATCTTCATGTTCATCATTGATTCTGGGAATTGATTTTGCATTTGGCTCATTTCTAGATTCTTCATTGAAAATGTCTTTAAATAAGTGAGCTAGCTCTGATTCATTTGGTATGCTTAGTGATGAACCATATGCTCTTCTTTGAGGCGCGAGTTCTGAACTATGGTGTCCAAAAGTCCTTTGTGTAGAATCATCGAAGGACACATCGATGCTTTCAATAACGAGTCTGGTCCTTTTGATGTAGACTCTATAAGCTTTGGCAGTCAAAGAATATCCCAGAAAGATTCCCTCGTCGGCTTTCTTATCGAATTTGCCAAGATATTCTCTATCGTTGAGTACAAAGCATTTACACCCAAAGATATGAAAATATTTGACATTGGAACGTCGATGATTTATAAGCTCATACGGGGTTTTCTGATGTCTCTTGTTGATGATGGATCGATTTTGGGTGAAGCATGCGGTGGAGATTGCTTCGGCCCAGAAGGAGAGTGATAACTCCGATGAAGCGAGCATCGTTCTTGCTGCTTCCA
>NW_020200636.1:41553-42964 GCF_001531365.2 Cynara cardunculus var. scolymus
GCTTATTCATCTCCAGAAATTTGTCTTCCTCTAATTTTCTTAGGGCGCTTATGCGAGTTTTTTCTTTAGCTAAGTCATCTTTTTCTGCGGTTAGGAGGTCGGTTTCTCTTTTGTAGAAACTTGCTTCTTTCTCCGCTTTTATTCTTTCAGATTTTTCAAAGCTTAATTTTTCTTTTAGCTTTAAGAAGTCTTCTGAAAGTTGGAGGACCTTTAACTCTAGTTCTGATGAACCAGAGTTGGTTTGATTWATGAAAGACTCACATACCTGACTGTCAGAGTTGGAGGAATCTGCGTTGGACTTTGCCATTAGACAGATGAGTGCCTTATTTTCGTCATCTGATGAAGAGTCGGACACCCAATTTTCCGTTTCGGCCATCAAGCTTCGCTCTTTTGTATTATACTTGTATTTGTTCTTGTAGTAATCGGCGTCCTTGATCAGGCGTCCTTTGCATTCCTTGGAGAAATGACCAATTTTTCCGCATCTGTAGCAGCGAAGGTCATTTTTCCTTTCTTCCTTGTCCTCTCTCCTTTCTTTCCTTTCTTCTCTTCTATCATCCTTTTCTTCTCTTTCGCCTCTTCTGTCGTTCCTCTGATAGAGTTTTGATGGTTTTCTATCATAAGAATTCTGGAACTTTTCCTTTCTGAACTCCTTTTGCTCATAAGGTTTTCTATGGTTCTCATAATATCGTTTCTTCGACATTGATTTATCATAAAAATTCTGGAACTTTTCCCTTCTGGAATTTTGATGGTTTTCTATCATAAGAATTCTGGAACTTTTCCTTTCTTCCTTGGTTCTCATAATATCGTTTCTTCGACATTGATTTATCAATGTGTTGAAACGGTCATAGGTCTTTTGTATGGGTTCATCAGGAAGGGCTTTGAAGTTGGTGTAATCGTTGAGACACTGAGCTCTACGGTTTTTCTTCGTCTTTGCTCCTCCTTCCAGTTGACTTGCCAATTCGTCCCAGAGTTCTTTCGCAGTGGAGCATGTGTCGAGAGATTGAAAATTTTCATTGGGCAGGGCCATTATTTGCAATAGCTTGGCCTTTCGATCGGTCTCGACTCTTTCTTTGTCATCATCGTCCCTGTTTCTTTCTTCTTTCATCATATAGTAGGCTGGTATTTCGGCTGTGGTGTTTGTTGCCGGAACTCTTGGGACGAGAGTTTGAGGGATGTAAGGACCCTCCTGTATGGATCGTAGAAGGTTCCTGTCCATCCCTTCCAAAAAATGTAACATCCTAATCTTCCATTGAGGATATTCCTCACGTTGAAGAGTTGGAGGTTTTGTGAGAGAACCAACATTATAGGCGGAGTTCCAGTTGGCCATTGAAGATTTGGAGAAGAAAAGATGATGTTTTAATGAGAGAGGATTAAAAAGGTTTGAGAGATTTTAGATAATCGTTTTGATTGG
>NW_020200636.1:43844-54769 GCF_001531365.2 Cynara cardunculus var. scolymus
GTCCATCGATCCGCTGGATGTACTTGATCCATCAGTCCGCTGGATATACTTTCCATCGAAGCTCTGGATAGTCTGTCCATCGCTCCGCTGGATATACTTTCTCTGCCTTGATGTTTTCATCGATCTTCTGGTTCTTCATCACTTATTGTTTTTCATTACTTTTTACATTTTGCATTATGGAGAATATCCAATCCGGATCAGCTAAGGCTTCGGAAACCTTAGTCGGCTCAATAGTACTCAAGAACGTGGATTAAAGACACTCATTAGCCGCCACAGACCGTGTACGAATAGGTGCTGATGGATCACCAATTACTTGATGTATTAGGTTATTTCGAGTCCACTTCTTGCTATGAGGTAGGGGAATATAGGAGCTTTGGTCTGAATTTTGATCAGTGTAAGTACTTGGGGAGTTTATAGAAACTGGTTCAGTTGAAGGTTCAATATTAGGAACTTGAATAGGTTGAATATCTGGTTGAGATGAATTATTATCATCTTGTTCGACTGATACTTCTTGCATTCCAGAATTTTCACCCTCTTCACACTGAATGGGATTGGTCGAATTTTCCATCTCTATTTCTTCATTTACTACTTCCGTTTCCTCTTCTGTTTCAGTTACTGGCACATCGGGAGATGGACCAGATAATTGTTGTTCACTTGAAATTTCCCTAGACAAAACATTAGACTGATTAGATTTATTTTCAAAATATTCTTCGTAGAAGTTCTCAAATAAGGAATTTAAATCAGCTTTATCAGAATTAGAAGACTCAGGTTGATCAGCTTTCTGCGAGGTGTTAATTATCAGCACGGGTCCTGAACTGAATTGTTCAGAAGCCACATCAATGACTTCATCAAAGGATATGTTTACACTTTCATTGATGATTTTGGTCTGTTTATTGTAGACCCTATATGCGGCAGATGTCTTTGAGTAGCCAACAAAGACTGCTTCATCAGCTTTAGCAGCAAACTTCCCTCTGTCCTCTTTGTCATTTAAGATGAAGCACCTGTAACCAAAAACTCGAAAGAATTTGATATTAGGTATTCTTTTATTTATTATTTCATACGGAGTGTTACCAAACCTTTTATTTACAAGAGAGCGGTTCTGGGTAAAACAAGCAGTCGCTACTACTTCAGCCCATAAAAATAATGGAAGATTGGAACATGTAAGTAATGTCCGTGCCGCTTCCACCAACGTTCTGTTCTTTCGTTTGATGACACCATTTTGTTGCGGTGTCCGGGCTGCCGAAACCTTATGTGAAATACCAATGGATTCTAGGAATGAACCGAGTGAGTTGTTCTTGAATTTAGTTTCATTGTCAGTTCTGATTTTTTGAACTTGAAGTTGCAAATTATTCTGAATTGTCTTCAAGAATGAAATAATCGTTTCGGCCGCTTCATCCTTTGATCTCAGAAAATGAACCCAGGTATATCTGGATTAGTTATCTACTATAACCAGCACATAATTTTTACCGTTGATACTTTGGACTCTCATAGGACCGCAAAGATCCATATGAAGCAAGTGTAAAGGAAGTTCGGTATTGAACTATGTCTTCAGCTTGTGTGAAGCTTTCTTCATTTTGCTCATCTCGCATGCACCGCATACATGGTCTTTATGAAACTTCAGTTCTGGGATGCCTTTAACCAAGTTGTCACATACCAACTTGTTAAGATACTTAAAGTTCAGATGTGAAAGTCGYCGATGCCATWGTAAATTCTGCTTTAAGGATGCCTTGGATATCAAGCARACATCAGTATCTACTTGTGTATTGGAAAGGTCAATTGTGTAGAGATTTGATCTTCTGATTCCAGCTAAGAGCTCCTTACCATCWGTAGTTCGGATGCTGCATTGGTTAGCTTTAAAACAGACTTCTAGATTTTTATCACAGAATTGACCTATGCTAAACAAATTATGTTCAAGTCCTTCGACAAACGACACTTTCTTAATAGTTAAATTCCCAGAAATTACGTCACCGTATCCAAGGATAGGTGTGTATTGATTGTTTCCAAACCTTACCGTACCTCCAAAAGATTCAACATAGTTAGCTAAGAGTTCTTTTCTACCAGTCATGTGCTTAGAACATCCAGAGTCTAAGAACCACACATGTCGGTTAACCTGCAAAAGTGAATTAATTGGGTTTTGGTATCCATTTTAGTTTTAGACCTTTAAGCTCAGATTTTGTTGGTGGTATACTATCGGTACCAAACCAACGCTCTTTAACATGCAATTTCTTAGATAAAGCAGAAAGCGCATAATGCATGAAATGATAAGGTTAAAACGAAGTAAAAGACTTAAGTAATTCATTCACTCTACATGGAGAACAATTATTTTTACTATTTCTTATATCAAACAATGCATCAACTGAATATCTTATTACAGAATTATGAATGTCGAATTATTTAATACAGATTTAGTAAATTTATTCTTATTCTGTTGAGTTGATGATTTGTCTTCTTCTTTTACTCTCCAAATAGTCTTAAACTTCATCGCCTTATCTGAAATTGGAAAAAGACAATTATTAGATTTAATTGGATTGCGAACTTTTTGTTTAATTTTCGTTGTAAGCTTCTTCTATTTCCTCGAATTCTTTTTAGTTTTATTCTTTTTATAATACACATCCTCGGAAACAGGTTTTTGATTAAAATTCTTTTCAAAGTCTGAAGCTAAATCGGAATCCTCAGTCATGTTGTTTTTAATTATAAAATCTTCATGACTGGGTAAATTGTTCGAAAAATCAAAACGATCAATCTCATTATCTAAACAAACATCTGAATTTAAGATTTTTGAAAAATTAATTTTTTCATTAAAATTATTAATTTCTTCTGAATCAGAGGCTTCACTCAAAGATTTTTCGCACGAAAAATATTCAGACTCAACATATTCCGTTTTTATGTTAGAATTTTGTAAATCTTCAATTTTATTTAAAAATTCTTATTTCTGTTTATTAAATGAAAGTCTTTCTTCAGTTAAAATCTTTTCCAACTGAACCACTTGTTTTTCTAAAATTAGAGTTGGAATGTAAGGCTTTGGTTCAGCTGGTTTTGATTCAAGCTCTACCTTTGAATAACTGTGAAAAATATCTGTTGAAAGTGCAAAGTCTTGATTATTGTAACTTTCATTAAGATTTGTATAATCAAACTGAACTTGCATTTTATCTTTTCTTTGACGATTGTAATCTTCTCGTTGTATGACATCATCAGAAGATTTTGGAAATTTTACCGAAAACTCAGGACCGCAATCAAGATATTCAAATTTGTATAAGGTCGGGGCATAATATAAAGCTTTTCCTAAGAAATTTGGATTTTCATACCCCCAAACCTTCCCGAGGGTTAAAGAATCTCGCTTCAGATGGTTTGTTTAGAAAAATGGTTTGATCAGTTTGTCTTCGTTTATATAAAACTTCATCTTTAGACTTCAGTTTTTCATTTAATTGAATTATTTGAAGTTCAAGTTTACTTATTTTAACAATTGTTCTTCATTAACTAATTCTAATGATTTAAAATTTTCCTTTAGATCAGATAATTCGGCTTTTAAGATATTGGATTTTTCATCAAATAATTTGGTCTCAGATAGCAAAGATTTAGCCCAGTCCAAGTTTCCAGCATTTTCATTAAACAATGTGATATCTTTTTCTTTTTGCGTTTTTAACTCTTTTTCAAAATTGTTTGAACGCATTTTTTCTGATTTTAATTCTTGCTGGAAAAATTGGAGTTTGAGCATCATCTTATGCATCTGTTTAATGCATGATTGCTCCAATACCTCTTCATTCATTTCAGCACTCTGTTCTTCTTGTTCATCTGAAGAACAGTTATCTGATTTAGCCATCAAGCACACGTGCGCAACAACTTCAGTTTCTTCCTCTTCATCAGTCAGATTTAACCAGTGATCATCCTCTGCCATAAGTGCTCTCCCGGCATCTATTTGTTTAGAGAGAAAAAATTTATTCTTGTAGTAGTCGGTATTTCGAGTTACCGGCTTCCTACAATTTACAGCAAAGTGGCCTAGTTTGCCACATTTATAACATTTGGTGTTTTCATCAGCCACGCCTTTGCCAAATTTCTTCTTCTCTTCCGGCTTCTTCTCATACTTCTTCTCGAACCTCTTTTCTTTATATTTCTTCTTCTCGCCAAATTTGTCTTTGTATTTATATTTTGAACCCGACGAGAATCTTTGATTATTCGAGTGTGGCCGTTTCGGGAACTTCTTATGGAATGCTTTAGTGAGCATTGCCATGGCATGTCTAATTTCTGACATTTCAGAGTCTGAATCTGAACTGTTACTTTCTTCGTTTTCAGATTCACTTGATTGGCTAACTTCCTTCACTTGCTTTCCAGCTCTGCTCTTTACTTTCTTCTCTTTCTTCTCAGATACAAAAGCCAAAGGATCAGCAACTTCCTTCTCTTTCTTCTTCTTTAAATTTCGGATCTCCAAAACATCTTCCTCATTCTACTTCAGAGTTTCATAGATTTCATGAACATCAATATCATATAATGATTTTTTGAATGTGATATGATTAGCAAACGGTTTCCACTCTGGTTGAAGATTGTTGAGGAATTTAACATTTATCTCTATTACAGTTTTAGAGATTCCGTTCTTTGTCAGATCATTAAGCAGTCTGGTAAGCCTATCATAAACATCATCAAGGCTCTCACCATCTTTAGCCTTGAATTCTTCATATGCTGATATACAGTTAGTGATTTTCAACTGAGTTCCAACTTTAGAACCCATCATCATCTTTTCAATTTGAACCAACATGCTGTGACCAGATGCTTTATGACTGTCAATGCTGGTGTATATGTCATTGGTCAGTGCTTGCATCATGTAGGACTTGCATAGCACATCAGCATGGGCTCTTTCTCTTTCTTGAGCTGAATATCAGAATTTTTCTTTAATAACAGTCTGAGCAAGTATGCCTTGTTTTGGAATAGCAGGTATCTCTCTGTAGTATATAACAGGGCCTTCCATTAGAGATTCCATGATCAGATCTCCTCCCTTCATTCTCTCTATGAAATTCAGAAATCTATCTCTCCATTGATTATAGTCTCCACGAAATAGCACTAGTGGCTTGGTATCAGTACCAATAGCCATTGCTTCCCTTGAACTCATTTTTATCAGTTCCTATGATATAGAATCAACTTCAGTTCAAAGTTTGTATTAAAGGATCAATATTCAAAAAATATATCTGATAAATCTCAAATAGGAATTTGCACTCATTCAACATTTAGAAAAAATTAAACACACAAGCTTATCCGGATTAGGAATCCGGTCAAGCTCATCCGGATTAGAAGTTCGCACAACTGACAACTTTTCAACAAACAAAGTTATCCGGATTAGAAGTTCGGACAATAAATCGCACACTTATCAACACTTAGCCAAAAAAGTAGACAATTAAGCAAACTTTATACGGATAATGGAAAATCAATACGGATAAGGCACAAAAATCAATTTTGATTAAAAATCTCAAATCGGAAGTTTTCAACACTTAGTCAAAATTCCAAAATGAAAATCGGACCCAAAAAGTCAACTAGTCAACTACTCAAAGTCAACTAAGTCAACTAGTCAAAATACGAATAAGTCTGCTTAAAATCAATTTGATCAAAAAGTCAAAGATTTAAATCGATCACAAAGCAAAAGTCAAAAACTGTTCACAAATCCGTTCAAAAAGTCAAAGTCAAAGTACGAACATTCAAAAGATTCAATCAAAAAATAAATCGCTCAACCTTAACCTGGTAAATCACACAATAAATCGCACAACATACAAACCTGTTAAGCGGATTTCCTTAATCGCTCAAAGATCCGGACAAAGCACAAACGACTTACCAAGCGATTTATTTAAATCGCTCAACTATCCGCCCAAGGGTCGATCGATTTACCTCTTAATCTGATCACGACCTGACCAGTTTATTCTAATCCGATCATATCCAATTCACACAGAAAAAAATACAAGTATAAACCGTACAAGCTTTCAGCGATAAACAGACTAAATCGACTAAGAGTTAATCAGACTTAAACTCAACCAAAAACACAAATTTCACACTTTTTACCAAAATTTTGGATCAAAACATGAAAATTTAAGAATTTTGAAGAACATTCAACAGTATTTGAAAACTCAAAAATCGATCAAATCAGATTCAAAACTTGTTTAAAATAAAATAAAATTGTGAATCAAACTTGTTCAATATCTGATTGCGAATCTAACGATGCAAATAATATCGATTAGCAATCAAAATTCAACCAAAAAAATGATCAAAAACAGATACTTGACGAAGAACAGATATGAACAGATATGAACAGATGAATATTCAGATCGAAAATCCACTTAAATTCGTGCAAATTCGTTTAATCCTCTAATCAAAACTGCTGCAGTCTGCTCTGATACCAATTGTGATTCCCAAACTCATACAAAGATGATTAAGATCTTCAAGAAATAAGATGAAGAGAGAGTAGATCACCAAAAGTCTCTTGATTGATTGAGAGAGAAATTACAAGGCTAATTTCAGATTATAATTGCTAATGACTTTTAATGACAATTACAAAGGAAACTCCTATTTATACTAAGAAAATAATAAACCTACACTATTACAAAACATGTAAAATATGGAGAACTTGAATACAACAATAAAGCGCATACTCGAACCCAACAAAATCCAAGATATATCAGGCGAATAAACTAAATCGCTTACTAAATCGCAGGCGTTATAATCAGATTATCTCTAAATCGATCAAGTGATACCCCATTTATACTAAATCGAACAATCAAGAATTCAAACAGAATATTCAAGTCTTAAAACGTACACACACTAAGCGATTTACACTAAATCGACCAAGAGTTATATGGATTAGTATTCAAACACAAACACAATTTTAACACCTTTTTACCAAAATTTTGGATCAAAACATGCAAAATTATGAGTTTTTGAAGAATAGAACCTATTTTTGTAAACTCAAAAATCGATCAAAATCGGTTCAAAACTTGATTAAAATCCAAAAAAATGTGAATCAAAGATGTTCAGATAATAGTTGTGAATCAAATAGTGCAAATTTTATCAATTAACACTAAGAAATGAAGCGATTAGAGCCAAAAATGTGCAATTCAGTCAAAAAATCTCAAGAACAGCGATGAACAGATGAAGAACAGTCCGATTAAATCCAATAAATCTGTGCAAAATTCCTCGAAAAAATTGAAAATCCTCTATTAAATTGCTACAATCTGTGCTCTGATACCAATTGATGTTCCCAAAATCATACAAATCAGAACAATTGTTCAAGAACTTGAATCAAGATGAGTAGAGAGAGAATTTCACCAATATTGAAATTGTATTTCTTGAGAGAAAGTATGATACACCCCTAATCCATACATTGCATATAACACATATATTATACATAGAATACATGTCTTCTCCCACATAGGTCCATAATACAAAAGTTTATAATGTAAAATACGCAACCCAAAATTTCCAAAAGTACATGCTCTTGTATCCTAGCATCTATGCTTCCAAAACAGCTAAGCACATAGGGAAGTAATTCACATGATTCTCCTTCCCTTATTATCATTACCTGCACACATATTTTTGAAAACACGCCATGAGGGTTAGAACATGAATGTCTAGTGTGGTGCCCTTTTATGTAATGTAGGGTGAAGATCACCAAAACATTTATCAAATAATCATTTCACAACATGTGGAATAAAATCAGGTTTTGTTTTGGTCCATCGAACCTCTGGTTCCAAACCACACTTGGAATATATTTCAATAACCAGGACCAGAACCCCTCTGGACTCTCTTCCAAAGCATCTGGTTCCTCGACCAGAGCCTCTGGTTGCACTAACCAGAACTTCTGACTCATATAACTTCTTAAAATGGTCTTTAGTTAAACTTTCAATCAATAAGATAGCCTTTTTCATAAAAAGAGTAATTATGAAGAGTTCATGTTTGACCAGAGCCTCTGGTTGAACTAACCAGAGCTTCTGGTTCCAAAAGACCAGATCAACCAGAGCCCCTCTGGTTCAACGTGTAAGCCAACTAGAGCTTCTCTAATCTGTTTTTCATAAAAGGATTCTAAGTATAAAATCCTTTTCTTAAAACTTCTAAAAATATGATTTTGACATAGAAGCTCTTATTAATAGATACAGAGCCTCTGGTCCAATTAGTATATTTAGTAAAGATTTGCTCATTCTCCAAATCAATAACCAGAATCCTCTGGTCCAATAATGAGGACCAACCAGAGCCCCTCTGATTCCTTATAGAAATGACTATTCTGTTCCAAAACACTTTTAACCAATAACAACGGCCATAGGCCAAGTTTTCCCCTTCTCAATAACATCAATACTATTATTTCTAATAAGAACAATATCTCTGAGTTCTCAAATCACAAAGAAGTAAGGACTCAAATCWATTGTAATCTTAAAAGAAATAATAGTAAGAGCTATAATATTCACACCCAATTGCCACCCTTATATCCAAAAGACACCTCTCTTTGATATGCCACCCTTATTCCAAAAAACACCTCTCCTTGATATGTCACCCTTATTTCTTCTTCAAAATCTATGAACTAGTTCGGATGAAGGACCGCAGTCACAACCACCTTATCGAATCCTCATTCATAGTTTTATCCATAAAATCTATAGATTAATTCCAAATGAAGACAGATCAAAATCACAATCGTCTCAAAAGAATATTCTCTATAGTCTTCAACAAACAGTTTTATCATCAAAACTCTGAATATTCAAGAACAACCAGTTCTTGCAATAATATTTCCAAACTCAAATCCTTTTGTATCCTTTCAACAGGATATMATTTCAAAATTATTTTAAAGAAGCAACCTCTTCTTTATATTTCCTAAAACGGGTTTTAATACACAAATATATAACAATAACACCTTTAAACTATCAAAATAGTTTTACCATCTTTTCTTCAAAACCAATATCAAAACCCATCAGTTTATATAATAAAATATATAAAGATTCTAGTCATCAAAAACTCACAGTGTAAAATCAACAGTATTTATAAAACTCAAAGTTTATAATCAACGGTAGTTTAAAAACTCACCTTAACAATCACAAATTCTGCAGTTTTTAAAACACACAGCAAATCACAAGCTCTTCAAACAGCTTTGAACAAAAGATTTGTTCAAGAACACTTCTCACCGCCACAACACTCTTTTTCTCTTTCAACATATTTTTCTTCAAAATGAATGATAAGATAGAATCTTATCATTTTATTTCTTTAAATACTCCCACCATGGCGGTGAAGATTATTAAACACTCATAGGCGGTGAAAGCTTTAACCAATAGAAATAATCTTGGGTGGTGGGTTTTTCATTATAAAATTCAAGCTTTAACCAATAGAAATAATCTTGGGTGGTGGGTTTTTCATTATAAAATTAATGGTTTCTTAACCATGAAGGTATAAGTTTTTGAATATAATAATGTTTCCACCAGAATAACTTATCACAAATATGCACCACCTCATGTATGCTTCACACCACATGCATACATGTACAAATCATATATGTCATGCCATCTTTTCACATATATGCATGCACAATATCATGTTCACATATATAGTTCATGCATTTCTACTTAGATATGCATAATTCACGTAATCCACATAATAAACATGTATAAATTACCTCAACCTAGGTTGTCTCAAACCTGGTTATAACATTCTTCCCCCCTTAAAAGAATTCTGTCCCGGAATTCACTTATTCAAATAACCACATATATTGGGTTTTCATATCAGATTCTAATTCCCAAGTTGCTTCTAAACCCTTATGAAAACGCCACTGCACTTTTACTAAACTGATCTCCTTGTTTCTCAAGACTCTGGTCTTTTTGTTAGTTACTACCTCTGGTGTCTCGATAAAACTAAGGCTCTGATACCAATTGTAACAACCCTCATAATCCCATATACATATAATTCACATCATCATGCTCATAATACTAAAAACAGTATTATTACAAAACATGGAGTAACAAAATGTATCTTTAATACATATATGAACAAACTACTATCATCATTTATACTTTTCCTTTGCCCTTATCTTGCAAAGTACGCTGACCTGGAAAACAAGTTAGTCCAACAACTGAGCGTTAGACCAAAAGGTCTGGTGAGTGTATAAATCTCATACAAACAATAAACATTCCAAACAATCAGTTCAGAATCAAACCTGTTCTGAAACATAAACATATTTATGTTTCTCACTCGCGGTTACACTGCCATTTCATCTCTCTCGCAGTTACACCACCATTACATCTCTCTCGCGGTTACACCGCCATTTCATCTCTCTCGCGGTTACACCGCCATTTCATCTCTCTCGCATTTACACCGCCATTACATCTCTCTCGCGGTTACACCGCCATTACATCTCAAAAACATTTCAAAAACCTTCTCTCTTTATTCGGACTTGAAGTCCGGTCAATCTTGTCCGGATAACAAGTCCGGATAACAAGTCTGGATAAAGAGAGAAGGTTTTTGAAATGTTTTTGAGATGTAATGGCGGTGTAACCACGAGAGAGATAAGATATGAAATGGCGGTGTAACCGCGACAGGGATGAAATGGCGGTGTAACCGCGAGAGAGATGTAATGGCGGTGTAACCGTGAGTGAGAAACATAAATATGTTTATGTTTCAGAACAGGTTTGATTCTGAACTGATTGTTTGGAATATTTATTGTTTCTATGAGATTTATACACTCACTAGACCTTTTGGTCTAACGCTCAGTTGTTGGACTAACCTGTTTTGCAGGTCAGCGTACTTTGCAAGATAAGGGCAAAGGAAAAGTATAAATGATGATAATAGTTTGTTAATATATGTATTAAAGATACTTTTTGTTAGTCCATGTTTTGTAATAATACTGTTTTTAGTATTATGAGCATGATGATGTGAATTATATGTATATGGGATTATGAGGGTTGTTACAGTTGGTATCA
>NW_020200636.1:55814-57087 GCF_001531365.2 Cynara cardunculus var. scolymus
TGTCCAGTTCAGATCCGAACATTCTGAAAACCATGTTGTGGGAAGAATTTGTGGTTAAGTTTMAAATGCAGTATTGTCCTGAAGCTGCAGTTCGAAAGTTGGAAGATGATTTCCTTCGTCTTGAACAAAGAAACATGTCAGTCCGACAGTATACTGAAGTTTTCATGGAACAGTCTAGGTTTGCTGAAGCCTATATTATATCTGAAAACAGTAAAGTGGGAAAATATATCTGGGAAACTATAGTAATTGATTTCCGTAGACCAAAGTTTATGGAAAATGTGAATCGACCAGTCTCAAGGTTTAATGATAAGGCGTGTACTCGATGTCATAAAATACATCAGGGAAATTGCAATACAGAATCTCGAGTATGCTTTAAATGTCACGAACCTGGACATATAGCTCGAGTCTGTCGGATGACGCGGAGATGTTTTACTTGTAATTCATCTCAACATATAAGTGCTGATTGTCCACAAGCAAAGAGTCGAGGGTTTGGTTTTGCTGGAGGTCGAGGATTTGGATATTCTGGGGGTCGAGGATCAGGGTATGTGCCAATAGGTCGTGGGCAAATGGGTAATCGTGCTAGTCCAAGTGGACGGGGAGGGACAAGACAGGTAGAGTCTAATGAAAAAGGGATAGCCTTTTTGTAGTATTCTGGTTGTTATGTGTGTATGTGTGTAATAATTATGTTGGAAATTAAAAATTTTATAATTTTAAAATAAAAGGGGGAAGGTCGGCTGGTTGTGCCGACCCACCACCTCTCCTCTTTCTTTCATATATATATATATATATATGTATAATTTTGTGAAGAAAAGGATATACACACATACTACTTTTAGAAATTTTCTCTGAAGAATCAAGAGGATTGTACAGAAAAAGGATTTCAAAGGCTTTGATTCTTGATTTCTAAGGGTGAGTGTATTAAGAGCTTTGGATATGAATTGCTTACATACAGTTTGATAAGCATTGGAACTGGTTATTATGAATTTTGTTGCATTTTATGAGAGTTCTTGTTTAAACCGTCCAAGTGTTGTCCGGATTAATATCCGGGTAAATAAACCGCTCATGCTTTGTCCGGAGTCTTCCTAAACCGGCCAAGAGGTGACCGGATATCATCTAAACCGGCCAAAAGGTGACCGGATATCATTTAAACCGGCCAAGAGGTGAATCATGTATTGTCCGGTTTAATTTAAACCGGTTAACATTGATTGTGAAGTGTTGACCGGATTTGTAATCCGGACAAAGAGGTTGATTTAATTTCAAGTGTTAAGGTTGA
>NW_020200636.1:58555-59668 GCF_001531365.2 Cynara cardunculus var. scolymus
AATGGCGGTGTAACCGCGAGAGAGATATAATGGCGGTGTAACCGCGAGAGAGATGAAATGGCGGTGTAACCGCGAGAGAGATGAAATGGCGGTGTAACCACGAGAGAGAGGTAATGGCAGTGTAACCGCGAGAGAGATGTAATGGCGGTGTAACCGCGAGAGTGATGTAATGGCGATGTAACCGCGAGAGAGATGTAATGGCGGTGTAACCGCGAGAGAGATGAAATGGCGGTGTAACCACGAGAGAGATGAAATGGCGGTGTAACCACGAGAGAGAAACATAAACATGTTTATGTTTCAGAACAGGTTTGATTCTAAACTGATTGTTTGGAATGTATATTGTTTGTATGAGATTTTATACACTCACTAGTCCTTTTGGTCTAACGCTCAGTTGTTGGACTAACCTGTTTTGAATCGGAAATGAGGATGAAGTATCCTTATCTGTTTACTTAATGGAATTCYGGGACGGAATTTTTTTAAGGAGGGAATATTGTAATATTCTGGTTGTTATGTGTGTATGTGTGTAATAATTATGATGGAAATTAAAAATTTATTAATTTTAAAATWAAAGGGGGAAGGTCGGCTGGTTGTGCCGACCCACCACCTCTCCTCTTTCTTTCATATATATATATAGAATTTTGTGAAGAAAAGGATATACACACATACTACTTTTAGAAATTTTCTCTGAAGAATCAAGAGGATTTCACAGAAAAAGGATTTCAAAGGCTTTGATTCTTGATTTCTGAAGGTGAGTGTATTAAGAGCTCTGGATATGAATTGCTTACATACAATTTGATAAGCATTTGGAACTGGTTATTATGAATTTTGTTGCATTTTATGAGAGTTCTTGTTTAAACCGTCCAAGTGTTGTCCGGATTAATAACCGGATAAATAAACCGCTCATGCTTTGTCCGGAGTCTTCCTAAACCGGCCAAGAGGTGACCTGATATCATCTAAACCGGCCAAAAGGTGACCGGATATCATTTAAACCGGCCAAGAAGTGAATCATGTTTTGTCCGGTTTAATTTAAACCGGTTAACATTGATTGTGAAGTGTTGACCGGATTTGTAATCCGGACAAAGAGGTTGATTTAATTTCAAGTGTTAAGGTTGA
>NW_020200636.1:61353-62513 GCF_001531365.2 Cynara cardunculus var. scolymus
ACATCTGTACCCCTCACTTCGTCCTCAGTACAAAAGGGAGGAGATATCAAGATGTTTCTTGCTTGTAAACCTCCTAAATTTTCTGGTGAGCGTGATCCTGTTAAAGCTATGTGTTGGCTTAAGGAGATAGAGTTGAGTCTGCAAATTTGTAAAAGTGCAGAAGAAGACAAATTTATGTTTGCTGTATCTCGTTTGAGATCAAGTGCTTTGTATTGGTGGAAAGTTTTGTCCAGTTCAGATCCAAATATTCTGAAGACCATGTTGTGGGAAGAATTTGTGGTTAAATTTAAAATGCAGTATTGTCCTGAAGCTGCAGTTCGAAAGTTGGAAGATGATTTCCTTCGTCTTGAACAAGGAAACATGTCAGTCCGCTAGTATACAGAAGTTTTCATTGAACAATCTAGGTTTGCTGAAGCTTATATTATATCTGAAAAAAGTAAAGTAAGAAAGTATATCTGGGGATTGGAGGCGAATCTTCGAAAGTATGTGATATCCAGAAATCCAACAACATTTCTAGCGGCAGTTGATGCTGCTGAAATATTGGAACAAGATATTAATCGGCAACCGTAAGAAAGGGTGGGAGAGAAAAGAAAAGGGGAAACTACAGTAACTGATTTTCGTAGACCGAGGTTTATGGAAAATGTGAATCGACCAGTCTCAAGGTTTAATGATAAGGCGTGTACCCGATGTCATAAAATACATCAGGGAAATTGCAATACCGAATCTCGAGTATGCTTTAAATGTCAGGAACCAGGACATATAGCTCGAGACTTTCGGATGATGCGGATATGTTTTAGTTGTAATTCATCTCAACATATAAGTATTGATTGTCCGCAAGCAAAGAGTTGAGGGTTTGGTTTTGCTAGAGGTCGGGGATCTGGATATTCTGGGGTTCGAGGATCTGGGTATGTGCCAACAGGTCGTGGGCAAATGGATAATCGTGTTAGTCTAAGTGGACGGGGAGGGATAAGACAGACATAGTCTAGTGCAAAAGGGAGAGCCTTTCAGATGACGAGAGGTGAGGCGGAAGAGCACCCTGAAGTGGTAACAGGTACAYTCCTYGTTAAYTCAGTATGTGCCAAAGTTTTATTTGATTCGGGTGCAAATCGTTCTTTTGTGTCACCATCATTTGTTAATTGTGCACATTTAGAATCTAAAGC
>NW_020200636.1:64103-65829 GCF_001531365.2 Cynara cardunculus var. scolymus
CAGTAGTGTTTGCTTTGAAGATATGGAGACATTATTTGTATGGAACGAAGTGCCAAATCTTCACAGATCATAAGAGCTTGCAACATTTATTTCATCAGAAAGATCTGAATATGCTTCAGAGAAGATGGTTGGAATTGGTGAGTGATTATGATTGTGAGATTTTATATCATCCAGGAAAGGCAAACGTAGTGGCTGATGCACTAAGTCGACAAGAGAAAAGTGGAACTATCAAAGCTATAGTCCTACGAGTTGAGTTATTACCCAGTATTCAAGAAGAGTTACGAGAATTTCAACATGAGGCAATGAAAGAGAACAAGATCAAACAGGAAATATTGGGTGGATTAATATATGATTTGGTGAAAGATGACAGAGAATTTTGGAAATTCCAGAATAAAAATTGGGTACCATATTATGGTGATCTTAGAAAACGTATTTTGGATAAGGCTCATAAGTCACGTTTTGCGATACATCCAGGTACAAATAAAATGTATCGGGATTTGAGGCAACATTATTGGTGGCCAGGTATGTAGAAGATATTGCTAAACATGTTGAACAATGCCTGACATGTCTTCAAGTAAAGATTGAACATCACTGTCCTTATGGTAAGTTACAATCTTTAGAAATTCCGGTTTGGAAGTGGGATCATATTACTATGGATTTCATAACCCAATTGCCGAGAACATCGAAAGGGTATGATGCTATATGGGTGATAGTAGATCGATTATCTAAATCTGCACACTTCTTACCTATGAAAGAGTCATATTCAATGGAGAGATTGGCAAAGTTATACATTGATGAGATAGTGACACGACATGGTGTTCCGTTATCAATTGTTTCCGATAGAGATAGTCGTTTCACTTCTATGTTTTGGAAGAGTTTTCAGAGAGAAATGGGTTCACTTATCATCCTTAGACCGATGGACAGAGTGAGCGCACTATCCAAACTTTAGAAGATAAGTTGAGATCCTGTATTATTGATTTTGGAGGGTCGTGGGATAGTCATTTGACTTTGGTTGAATTTGCATACAACAATAGCTACCACTMAAGTAYTCAGGCAGCACCTTTTGAGGTTTTGTATGGACGAAAATGTAGAACTCCTTTGTGYTGGAATGAAATAGGTGAAAAACAGTTAGCTGGGCCTGAGTTAGTTCAGCAAACTGCAGATAAAAGTGGAGTAATACGGGAATGAATGAAAGCTGCACAAGATAGACAAAGAAGTTATGCAGATAAACGTCAGAAGCCGATTGAATTTCAAATAGGTGATAAAGTAATGTTGAAAGTATCACATTGGAAAGGAATGGTACGTTTTGGAAAGAGAGGGAAGTTAAGTCCAAGATATGTTGGACCATTTCCTATTATTGAAAGAGTTGGGGAAGTAGCCTATAAGTTAGAATTTCCTTTGGAATTAAGTGGAATTCATGACACGTTTCATGTGTCAAATTTGAGAAAGTGTTTAATAAGTCTAGATGTAAAGTACCATTACCTGAGATTAAGGTAGATGAGAGATTATGTTTTGAAGAAACCCCTGAACAAATTACTGATTTCAAAGTAAAGAAGTTACGAAACAAAGAGATTGGGTTAGTAAAGGTTCAGTGGCGTTATCATAAAGGATCGGACGCCACTTGGGAATTAGAATCGGAAATGAGGATGAAGTATCCTTATCTGTTTACTTAATGGAATTCCGGGACGGAATTTTTTTAAGGAGGGAATATTGTAATATTCTGGTT
>NW_020200636.1:66758-68092 GCF_001531365.2 Cynara cardunculus var. scolymus
TTATACACTCACTAGACCTTTTGGTCTAACGCTCAGTTGTTGGACTAACCAGTTTTGCAGGACAGCGTACTTTGCAAGATAAGGGCAAAGGAAAAGTATAAATGATGATAATAGTTTGTTCAAATATGAATTAAAGATGAATTTTGTTAGTCCCTGTTTTGTAATAATACTATATTTAGTATTATGAATATATGATGATGTAAATTTTATGTATATGGGATTATGAGGGTTGTTACACTATACATGGAATATGTGAGGTGTTACATAAATATTGGATAAATATGTGGGTTGTTACACTTTCAGATGACGAGAGGCGAGGCGGAAGAGCACCCTGAAGAGGTGACAGGTACATTCCTTGTTAATTTAGTATGTGCCAAAGTTTTATTTGATTCGGGTGCAAGTTGTTCTTTTGTGTCACCATCATTTGTTAACTGCGCACATTTAGAATCTAAAGCGTTAAGTGAAGATCTAATTGTGGAAACAACAAATGATAGTGAAGTTTTGGGTAAGGAAAGAATTGATGAATGTGTTATAAGTATAGAAGGATGTGAGGTGCCTATATAGTTATTTCCTTTACCTTTAAGGGAATTTGATATAATTATAGGCATGGATTGGTTAGCTGAAAAGCAAGCCAATATAATCTGTAATGAGAAGATGATTCATATAGACTTACCTGAGAAAGGAAGAGTTGTGATTTATGGAGATAAATGGGATCGTTACCCAAGCATAATTTCAGTTCTAAAGGCTAGGAAGTATGTACAGAAAGGATGTGCTAGTTTTCTTGCATATGCCATAGATATGAAGAAAGAGAAGGGAAAGATGGGAGATATTCCAGTCGTAAGGGAATTTCCTGAGGTGTTTCCAAAAGATTTGATAAATTTACCTCCAGATCGAATGATAGAATTCCAGATTGAATTAATTCCTGGAGCAACACCCGTTGCACGTGCACCATATAGGTTAGCTCCTTCTGAGTTAACGGAGCTAATGTCTCAATTGAAAGAATTATTGGATAAAAGTTTAATCAGACCAAGTACTTCTCCATGGGGTGCACCGATACTTTTTGTTAAAAAGAAGGATGGATCAATGAGGATGTGCATTGATTATCGGGAATTGAATAAACTAACCATCAAGAATAAGTATCCTCTCCCAAGAATTGATGATTTTTTTGATCATTTGGTTGGGGCTACTTATTTTTCAAAGATTGATTTGCGATCTAGTTATCATCAATTGAAGATTCGGAATGAAGATGTGTCGGAAACAACATTCCTTACACGATATGGTCATTATGAGTTCCTGGTTTTGCCATTTGGACTTACAAATGCGCCTGCAGCATT
>NW_020200636.1:71646-73040 GCF_001531365.2 Cynara cardunculus var. scolymus
GACTTCATAAGGTGCCGCTTGGATGCTGGAGTGATAACTATTATTGTAGGCGAATTCTATCAATGGCAAATGTTCTTCCCATGATCCCCCGAAGTCGATGACACAAGATCTCAACATATATTCGAGAGTTTGGATGGTTCTTTCACTTTGTCCATCTATTTATGGGTTATAAGCTGTAATATTCTAGTTGTTATTTAAAGTTTATATATATATATATGTGTGTGTGTGTGTGTGTACGGTTATGTATGTATGTGTGGGTATTATTTAAGTGGTAAAATTTAAAGTTTATTTGTTTTAAATTAAAAGGGAGGTCGGCTAGTTGAGCCGCCTACCATTTTGGTCAGGTATATAAATAGAAATTTTGAAAAGAAAAGGTACACACATACTATATTTAGAAGGTTTTTCTCTGAAGAATCAGAAGGATTGCACAGGAAGAGGATTTCAAAAGCCTTGATACTCGAATTCTAAAGGTGAGTGTATTAAGAGCTTTGGATATGAATTGCTTACATACAGTTTGACAAGCATTTGGAACCGGTTATTATGAATTTTGTTGCATTTTACAAGAGTTCTTGTTTAAACCGTCCAAGTGTTGTCCGGATTAATATCCGGATAAATAAACCGCTCATGCCTTGTCCGGAGTCTTCCTAAACCGACCAAGAGGTGACTGGATATTATCTAAACCGGCCAAGAGGTGACCGGATATCATGTAAACCGTTGCAAAGATTGGGTGGTGTATTGACCGGATTGTTTGAAACCGGTCAAAGGTTGAAACATGTATTGTCCGGTTTAATTTAAACTGGTCAAGATTGTAAGTGAAGTATTGTCCGGATTTCTTATCCGAACAAAGATGTTAACTAAATTTCAAGTGTTAGGTTGACCGGACTTGTTATCCGGACAAGATTGACCGGACTTCAAGTCCGGATAAAGGGAGAAGGTTTTTGAAATGTTTTTGAGATGAAATGGCGGTGTAACCGCGAGAGAGATGTAATGGCGGTGTAACCGCGAGAGAGATGAAATGGCGGTGTAACCACGAGAGAGATGTAATGGCGGTGTAACCGCGAGAGAGATGAAATGGCGGTGTAACCGGGAGAGAGCTGTAATGGCGGTGTAACCGCGAGAGAGATGAAATGGCGGTGTAACCGCGAAAGAGATGTAATGGCGGTGTAACCGCGAGAGAGATGAAATGGAGGTGTAACCGCGAGAGAGGTGAAATGGAGGTGTAACCGCGAGAGAGATGTAATGGCGGTGTAACCGCGAGAGAGATGTAATGGCGGTGTAACCACGAGAGAGATGAAATGGTGGTGTAACCGCGAGAGAGATGTAATGGCGGTTTAATCGCGAGAGAGAGAGGAAATGGCGGTGTAACCGCGAGTGAGAAACATAAATATGCTTAT
>NW_020200636.1:73501-74699 GCF_001531365.2 Cynara cardunculus var. scolymus
TTTTAGTATTATGAGTATGAGAAAATGTGAATTATATGTATATGGAATATGAGGGTTGGTTCAATTGGTATCAGAGCCTTAGTTTAAGGGATCTAGGTATTTGCGAAATACTTAGACTTAAACTAGATGTGTGGGAAGTTATGATAATTGGTTTCACTGGGTCTATGAACATGATAGTATGTTATAGCTGAACCTATTATGAGACAGATAGATTATATATGACTGATATAATCTGAGTTATGAGTAGACRTGAGGATAAATGTGTTATTATGTTGTGATTATGAGAATAATCATGTGTGTTTAAATGTGAGAGAAAAGGTTACATACTGAGAAATGCCAGATAATCCCAATCAATCGGGAAGGACCTCAACTAGTTATGGAAGAGATCAGGGAAGAAGAAATGGTATACAAGGAGAGGATCCAGAAAATGTAATAGAAACACAAAGTCGAAACAGAGGACGAGGAAGCGGTAGAGGTACTAGACAGGAACAGGAATTGTCGGCCAAAGAAAGTTCAATGTCTGGCCGTGGTCGAGGAAGAGTAAGGGGTGGACATAATGTTTCTGACCCCGAGTATATTACTCAAGATATGTTGGAAGCAGAATTGGGAATGTTTCAAGAAAGTCTGGTAAATTTGTTGGGACGTACAACCCAAAATAATCCAGAAGTGGTAAGAAATCCCAATTATCAGGAGGAAGCCGGAGCTAGTACACCGGTGACTGGTACATCTGTACCCCTCACTTCGTCCTCAGTACAAAAGGGAGGATATATCAAGATGTTTCTCGCTTGTAAACCTCCTAAATTTTCTGGTGAGCATGATCCTATTAAAACTATGTGTTGGCTTAAGAAGATAGAACTGAGTCTGCAAATTAGTAAAAGTGCAGAAGAAGACAAAGTTATGTTTGTTGTATCTCGTTTGAGATCAAGTGCTTTGTACTGGTGGGAAATTCTGTCCAGTTCAGATCCGAACATTYTGAAGACCATGTTGTGGGAAGAATTTGTGGTAAAGTTTAAAATGCAGTATTGTCTTGAAGCTGCAGTAAGAAAGTTGGAAGATGATTTCCTTCGTTTTGAACAAGGAAACATGTCAGTCCGCCAGTATACTGACGTTTTCATGGAACAATCTAGGTTTGCTGAAGCCAATATTATATCTGAAAACAAGGGAATTTGATATAATTATAGGCATGGATTGGTTAGCT
>NW_020200636.1:76024-77581 GCF_001531365.2 Cynara cardunculus var. scolymus
AAGAATGTGAAATATGAGTGGGATGAAGCACAAGCTCGGGCCTTTCAGATGTTAAAAGATAARYWATGYAGTGCACYARTTCTATCTTTACCAGATGGAATGGAAGATTTTGTGGTATATAGTGACGCGTCAAAGATGGGTTTGGGTTGTGTACTAATGCAACGTGGAAAGGTAATAACTTATGTTTCCAGACAGTTAAAAGATCATGAAAGACAGTATCCTACTCATGATATGGAGTTAGCGGCAGTAGTGTTTGCTTTGAAGATATGGAGACATTATTTGTATGGAACGAAGTGCCAAATCTTCACAGATCATAAGAGCTTGCAACATCTATTTCATACAAAAGATCTGAATATGCGTCAGAGAAGATGGTTGGAATTGGTGAGTGATTATGATTGTGAGATTTTATATCATCCAGGAAAGCGAACGTAGTGGCTGATGCGCTAAGTCGACAAGAGAAAAGTGGAACTATCAAAGCTACAGTCCTACGAGTTGAGTTATTACCCAGTATTCAAGAAGAGTTACGAGAATTTCAACATGAGGCACTGAAAGAGAACAAGATCAAACAGGAAAGATTGGGTGGATTAATATCTGATTTGGTGAAAGATGACAGAAAATTTTGGAAATTCCAGAACAAAATTTGGGTACCATATTATGGTGATCTTAGAAAACGTATTTTGGATGAGGCTCATAAGTCACGTTTTGCGATACATCCAGGTACAAATAAAATGTATCGGGATTTGAGGCAACATTATTGGTGGCCAGGTATGAAGAAAGATATTGCTAAACATGTTGAACAGTGCTTGACATGTCTTAAAGTAAATATTGAACATCAGCGTCCCTATGGTAAGTTGCAATCTTTAGAAATTACGGTTTGGAAGTGGGATCATATTACTATGGATTTCATAACCAAATTGCCGAGAACATCGAAAAGATATGATACAATATGGGTGATAGTAGATCAATTATCTAAATCTGCACACTTCTTACCTACGAAAGAGTCATATTCGATGGAGAGATTGGCAAAGTTATACATTGATGAGATAGTGACACGACATGGTGTTTCTTTATCTATTATTTCTGATAGAGATAGTCGTTTCACTTCTATGTTTTGGAAGAGGTTTCAGAGAGAAATGGGTTCACAAATTAAGCTAAGTACAACTTATTATCCTCAGACCGATGGACAAAGTGAGCGCACTATCCAAACTTTAGAAGATATGTTGAAATCCTGTATTATTGATTTTGGAGGGTCTTGGGATAGTCATTTGACTTTGGTTGAATTTGCATACAACAATAGCTACCACTTAAGTATTCAGGCAGTACTTTTTGAGGTTTTTTATGGACGAAAATGTAGAACTCCTTTGTGCTGGAATGAAATAGGTGAAACACAATTAGCTGGGCCTGAGTTAGTTCAGCAAACTGCATATAAAATTGGAGTAATACGGGAACGAATGAATGCTGCACAAGATAGACAAAGAAGTTATGCAGATAAACGTCGGAAGCCGATTGAATTTCAAATAGGTGATAAAGTAATGTTGAAAGTATCACCTTGGAAAG
>NW_020200636.1:79261-83361 GCF_001531365.2 Cynara cardunculus var. scolymus
CTTATATGTATTAAAGATACATTTTGTTAGTTCATGTTTTGTAATAATACTCTTTTTAGTATTATGAGTATGAGAAAATGTGAATTATATGTATATGGAATATGAGGGTTGTTTCATAAGCCGTACTTAATCTGATTTGTGATCCTAAAGCTCTTTGCAAACTTTTCCAGAACTTTGAAGTAAAGTGACTGTCTCTATCAGATATGATGGACAATGGAACTCCATGTCTAGTCACAATTTTTTTGATATAGATTTGAGCCAATCTTTCCAATGAATAAGTCTCTTTCATCGGTAGGAAATGTGCAGATTTTTATAGACGGTCCACTATCTCCCATATTGGATCATAAGCTTTTGGAGTTCGGGGTAATTTCATGATAAAGTCCTTCGTAATATGATCCCATTTCCAGATCGGTATTTCCAATGATTGTAGATTCCCATAGGGCCTCTGATGCTCTATTTTAACCTGTAAAGAAGTTAAGCATCGTTCTACAAATCTTGCGATGTCTTTCTTAAGACTTGGCCACCAATAAAAACTCTTCATATCTTTATACATCTTGTTGGTACCTGGATGGATGGAATAACGGGACTTGTGGCTTTCATTTAGGATGGTTTCTCGTGTATTCCCATAATTTGGTACCCATATCTGACCTTGGAAACATAATATTCCTTCCCCATTCGGCTTCATGATGGAAATTATCTTACCCACTTTTTTTGATTTCTTGTTTTCTTCCTTGACGGCCTCTTTTGGCATCTCTGTATTTTCTTATGCAAATCTGGGTTTAAACTTATTTTCATCGCCATTGCCTTAATAGTTCCACTTCTCTCTTTACGGCTCAGAGCATCGGCTACAACATTAGCCTTTCCTGGGTGATACAAAATTTCACAGTCATAGTCATTAACTAATTCAATCCATCGTCGCTGCCTCATATTCAAATCCTTTTGGTTGAACAAGTGTTGTAGGCTTTTGTGATCTGTATAAATTTTACACTTCGTTCCCAATAGGTAATGCCTCCAAATCTTTAAAGCAAAAACCACGGCCGCCAATTCCATGTCGTGAGTTGGATAGTGCTTTTCATGATCTTTTAATTGTCGAGATGCATATGATATGACTTTCCCTTTTTGCATCAAGACACAGCCTAAACCCAACTTCGATGCATCACTATATACCACAAAGTCTTCCGTTCCATCGGGTAATGATAGTAGCGGAGCACTACAAAGATGATCTTTTAATAACTGAAAGGCTTTCTGATGTTGTTTTTCCCACTGAAATTTGACATTCTTTCGAGTTTATTTTGTTAAAGGCACGGCTATTTTAGAGAAATATTGAATAAACTTGCGGTAATAGCCTGCCAATCCCAAGAAACTTCGAATTTCAGATGGTGTTTTCGGTGCCTCCCATTTTGCAACGGATTCAATCTTTGCTGCATCTACCTTTACTCTATCCTCAGATATAACATGCCCCAAAAACTAGACTTCTCTTAGCCAAAATTCACACTTTGATAGTTTAGTATACAATTTTTCTCTTTTCAAAAGCTCAAGAATCAATCGAAGATGTTTTGCATGCTCTTCTTGGGTTTTGGAGTATATAAGAATATCATCGATAAATACAATGAAAATTTTATCGAGGTATTCTCTACATATTCGATTCTTCAGATCCATGAAAGCTGCAGCTGCGTTAGTCAAACCAAATGGCATAACCAAGTATTCGTGGTGCCCGTACCTGGTTCGAAATGTTGCTTTTGCTATATCACCTTCTTTGACTTTCAACTGATGGTATCCTGATYGCAAATCAATCTTTGAGAAGTAACTGGCTCCTACTAGTTGATCAAACAAATCATCAATCCTGGTCAATGGATATTTGTTCTTTATGGTYAATTTGTTTAACTCTCGATAATTAATACACATACGCGTGGTGCCATCTTTCTTTTTTACAAACAGAACTGGAGCTCCCCATGGTGAAGTACTTGGCCTGATAAATCATTTGTCTGACAAATCCTTTAATTGCGTAACTAGTTCTTTTAATTCTGATGGAGCTAATCTATACGGTGCTTTTGCTACAGGTGCTGCTCCATGTATCAAATTAATCCCAAATTCAATAACTCTATCTAGAGGTAGCCCTGACAAGTCTTCTGGAAAGACTTCAGGATATTCACTGACAACCAGAATTAATTCTTGCTTACTCTGTTCTTTCTTAGCATCAATTATGTAAGCTAAAAATCCTTCGCATTTCTTTTGGATACATTTTCTGGCTTTCATCACAGATAGCAAACTGGTACGATGATCCTGATGATCACCATAAATTATCAGTGTCCCTTTGTTAGGTAACATAATTCTAATCATCTTTTCATTGCAATTGATGTTGGCCTTATTTTCTGCCAACCAATCCATTCCTACTACCCCATAAAATAATTTCATAGGCATGGGAAACAATCGGATGGGTAGCTCACAATCCTCAATCATGATAGTGCAGTTTTTAAACATATAACTCACAGATACTTGACCGTTAGCAGTATCAACTACTAACTTATCGTCAAGTGGCACGGAAATCATACGAGCACAAAAGGCAAATAATGGGGATACAAATGAGAAGTTTGCACCTGAGTCAAATAACACTTTAGCATGTAAGGAGTTCATGAAAAATGTACCTGTTACTACATCGGGTGTAGTTTCTACTTCATGTTTGGTCATTTGAAAAGATCGACCCCGAGCCCCACCCGTTGCTCCTCTGCCCATATTTGGTCTTCCTCGGCCTGTTGATGTATTGCTCCCCATGGTTAACTGTGGGGCTTTCAATTGTGGACAATTTGGTCTGAGGTGATCTGGAGAATTATAATTAAAACACCTCTTAGCTGTTGGGCAAACATTCGACAAATGACCTGTTTCACCATATTTATAACATTTCTTTAGCTCAATCATGCATTCTCCCTGATGAACTTGATGACATCGGGGACAAGTCCTTTCATTAAATCTTTGTATGGGCCTGTTTCCAAGCTTTACAACTTTTGGTCCTTTGTATCCGGTTAATGGACCTTCCCATTTCCTCTTTTCTATTGCTTTCCCTTCTTCTTGTCTGTTCTTGTTTCTTTCTGTTACCTCTACTGCGTCAACGATCAATGAAAATGTAGCCGGATTCATGGCTATGACAAATTCTCGGATTGATGGTTTCAATCCCCAAATATACCTTTCCACTTTTCTAGATTCCGAGGAAATATAATGTTCTGCAAATCTTGAATATTCAATGAATTTCTCTGTATATTCCCTTACAGTTTTGTTTCCTTGTTCCAATTTTAGAAAGTCTTCTTCCATTTGTCTAATGGCAGCTTTTGGGCAAAATTGCTCCTTGAATCTGTTGACAAACTCTAGCCATGTCATAGTTTTCAAAGTATCTGTTCTTGCTAAGGATTCTACTTCCCACCAAAATAACGCATTTGATTTTAACACCGAGACTGCAAATGTGACTTTATCTGTTTCTGCACATTGGATGGTATTGAATATAGACTCCATCTCTTTGATCCAACACCAAGTTTTGATTGGATCTCTTTCTCCTGAGAAGGTTGGTGGTTTACAAGTTAGAAACATCTTTATGTCTCCTTCCCTGTTATTGAGAATTGGAATCGATGGAGTAACTTCAATTCTGCCTGTGTCTATTCTGGTAGGATTCCTCAAAATAGAAGTCAAGCTTTCCCTTAGCTTTCCCATTTCTTCAGCTAATATGTCTCTTGTTACATATTCTGGGTGAGACATCCGTTCTTGATTCATATTTTCAGAGTTTGATTCTGCTTGATTCATATTAATTTCTGGCTGGCTTATTCCGCCTCTAGTCTGCCCCCAACCTCTGCCTCTGCTTCTGCCCTCAGAGGTGCCAATAGGAGCAACAGGGGATTCTTCTTCATTGGGGTGGGTGATCCTTTTTGACCTTCTTGATCTAGTAGCCATCTGTAGATAACAAAGTTAAAACACACATTTTTCACATTCCCAAATATAATAAAATGTCCAAGTTCAGTTATGTACCTGTAGATTCAAAATTACATTGGCCAGATGTAATCCGAAAATACCTTACACACTGATCTCTTAACTTATTATATTTATTCCAAAGGTGC
>NW_020200636.1:84851-85975 GCF_001531365.2 Cynara cardunculus var. scolymus
TATGCAATGAAATAGTTTAAGTCTAGGTATCATGCATGTGGATACCTAAATCCCTTAAACTCAGGCTCTGATACCAACTCTGATACACACCCAATCCATACATTGCATATAACACATATAGTATACATAGAATACATGTCTTCTCCCACATAGGTCCATATTACAAAAGTCTATAATGTAAAATACGCAACCCAACATTTCCAAAAGTACATGCTCTTGTATCCTAGCATCTATGCTTCCAAAACAGCTAAGCACATAGGGAAGTAATTCACATGATGCACTTCCCCTTATTATCATTACCTGCACACATATTTTTGAAAACATGCAATGAGGGTTAGACATCAATGTCTAGTGAGGTTCCCTTTTATGTAATGCAGGGTGAAGATCACCAAAACATTTATCAAATAATCATTTCACAACATGCGGAATAAAATCAGGTTTTGTTTTGGTCCATCGAACATCTGGTTCAAACCACACTTGGAATATATTTCAATAACCAGGACCAGAACCCCTCTGGTCTCTCTTCMWGAGCTTCTGGTTCCTCGACTAGAGCCTCTGGTTGCACTAACCAGAACTTCTGACTCATATAATTTCTTAAAATGGTCTTTAGTTAAACTTTCAATCAATAAGATAGACTTTTTCATAAAAAGAGTAATTATGAAAAGTTCATGTTCGACCAGAGCCTCTGGTTGAACTAACTAGAGCTTCTGGTTCCAAAAGACCTGATCAACCAGAGCCCCCTCTGGTTCAACGTCTAGGCCAACCAGAGCTTCTCTGGTCTGTTTTTCATAAAAAGATTCTAAGTATAAAATCCTTTTCATAAAACTTCTAAAAATATGATTTTGACATAGAAGCTCTAATTAATAGATACAGAGCCTCTGGTCCAATTAGTATATTTAGTAAAGACTTGCTCATTCTCCAAATCAATAACCAGAATCCTCTGGTCCAATAATGAGGACCAACCAGAGCCCCTCTGGTTCCTTACAAGAAACAACCAGAGCCCCTCTGATTCCTCATAGAAATGACCATTCTGTTCCAAAACACTTTTAACCAATAACAATGGCCATAGGCCAAGTTTTCTCCTTCTCAATAACATCAATACTATTATTTCTAATAAGAACAAT
>NW_020200636.1:87245-87717 GCF_001531365.2 Cynara cardunculus var. scolymus
CAGTTTATATAATAAAATATATAAAGATTCTAGTCATCAAAAACTCACAGTGTAAAATCAACAGTATTTATAAAACTCACAGTTTATAATCAATGGTAGTTTACAAACTCACCTTAACAATCACATATTCTATAGTTTTTAAAACACACAGCAAATCACAAGCTCTTCAAACAACTTTGAACAAAAGATTTGTTCAAGAACACTTCTCACCGCCACAACACTCTTTTTCTCTTTCAACAGATTTTTCTTCAAAATGAAATGATAAGATAGAATCTTATCTTTTTATTTCTTTAAATACTCCCACCATGGTGGTGAATATTATTAAAAACTCATAAGCGGTGAAAGCTTTAACCAATATAAATAATCTTGGGTGGTGGGTTTTTCATTATAAAAATCATGGTTTCTTAACCATGAAGGTATAAGTTTTTGAAAAATTCATGGTTTCTTAACCATGAAGGTATAAGTTTTTGAA
>NW_020200636.1:88417-93872 GCF_001531365.2 Cynara cardunculus var. scolymus
TTATAAGGAAGTGGGAGTCTTCTCCTACCAGTGACACGTTTTAGAAAACAAAACCGTGAGGGGTTGTTGCCGTGCGGGGAAACCCCGGGGCAGCCCAGAGCGGACAATATCACGTGGGCGGCTCCCTAGTGCAGTTACCGGTCCAACATATGCATGCACAATATCATGTTCACATATATAGTTTATGCATTTCTACTTAGATATGCATATTTTACGTAATCCACATAATAAACATGTATAAATTACCTCAACCTAGGTTGTCTCAAACCTAGTTATAACAAAGTACAAGAGATTAACAACACTAATCAGAAATTATGAATTGAACTAACTACAATTTAGAAGCTAAATCCTATTTATACTAAGGAAATAGTAAAGGCTAACAATTACAAAACAATTACAATGGGAGAACTTGAATACAACAATAAAGCACATTCTTGAACCCAACAAGGACAAAGTTTGAAACTAAAAGAAAGGAATAAGATAAGAAGTGTTTGGAGCTTTCAAATAAATTATAGCTGTTCAAAGAACTTGGATGATGAAAAAAATGAAAGGAAGATTGCAACAAAGAAGAATGCTATTCTAGCTAAGGAGTTAGCTGAAAAGGAAAAATGGTTAGAAGTTTCTTCTAAAACGAGAAAGTTGGTTTTGAATAAGAAAGAAAAGTTTTTGAAATAAAATTGGTGAGATTTGAAAGAAATTGTTTGTGTTGGAAGCAGACCTTGTAATTCAGAAGAATATGAGATCTGACTAAAAAAAGAAATGTGATTTAGTTACTGAAGAAAGAGATCAGTTATTAAATAAACTCAAAGAGTTTTCTGTTGTAAACACTTCCAGTTCTACTGATTCTCCTAGTAAGTGTAAAATCTGTATGAATGACTGTTCAAGTGTTAATTCAAACAATCACTCTAATAGTTCTAAATCTGATTCTTCAAAACATAAATCTCATACTTCTAATCAGTAGTAGAAAGTTTATGTCATTGATTCAGGTAATCATTGTAAAAGAATAAAAAAGTTTTGTCTAAAGAAATCAACTACAAAAGACTCTTGTGGTAACAACTCTTATCAACCTTCTATGTCTGATAGAAAGTCATTTGTTTCTAAGAATACTTTACCTTGTAATGTTGAATCTACTAACCAGCTAATCAGTCTTAGCAAGAAGAAGATTTGCTGTTCAACATGTGGATCAAATGATTTTTTCAAAAAGAAGAAAGCCAAAAGCTGGTATGGAAAGGTAAGTATGGAAACAACTGGTATGGAAACAACTTGAATGGTAATACCAGGTATGCTAATAGTTGGTATGGCAATAATCAGTATGAGAACAAAAAGTATGATAATGATTGATATGGTACATATTGCATATATGATCTACTTGTGACAAGATCTAAAATGAAAATACCCCAAACTAATGCTAACAAATTAAGACCCATGAAAGTATGGGTATCAAAATATGTGTAATCTGTTTTGCAGATTTGTCATTTGTAGTGTTGAATTCAGATATTCAAGCACATGAAATACCGATTCTTGGTTTGAGGGAGAGTGTATGAAGATTTGTGCCACTTTAGTTTCTGAACAAATCAGTTCAAGACCTGTTCTTCATGACAAGTTTCTAAATAATTCAGTTTAGAATTTGAGCTTATCTAAACTAGGGGAGTATATGGATTTTGTCTAATATACTGATTTGGATGTGGTACTGATTCAAGGGGAAGTAACATGTATTGTTTTGAGTGTTTGAAAATTTTATTTGATCTTATTTCAAGGGGGAGTGAGTATTTTAATACTTATATGTATGATGAGTGGATGCTTAACTGATATATTTGAACATGTTGTAATTTTTTACAGGTTTTTGAAGTATTGAAGAGTTTTGGGATATGAACATTTGACCAAGGCTTGGGCGATGAGCATCTTATCCGCCCAAGGCCTGAGCTATAAAGGGAGTATAAGGACAAGGCTTGGGCAATGAGCTTCCAATCCGCCGAAGGCATGGGAGATAAGTTACAAGCTTGAAAGATGAGCTTGTTCATCGTTCAAAGGCTTAAACGATGAGTTTTCTTCATCGTCTATAAGCTTGAGCAATGAGTATGTTTTATTGTTCAAAGTCTTAAACAATGAGCTTGTTTCCTCGTTCAAAGACATGAGCGATGAACCTACTCATTGACTAAAGACTTGAGCGATGAACCTTCCATCGACTAAAGTCGTGGGCGATGATCTTGCCTCATCGACCAAAGGCTTGGGTGATGACCGTGTCTCATCGGGCATAACGTTGGGCGAAAAAGAATTCCAATCGTCTTAATTAGTGTGCTTTGCTTTTAACCAATCATAATTTGACACATATTCACATTTTTTACCCTATATGAAGGGTGTTCAGATTCAATTTTTTTTACATTGGTTAAAATTACTTTCACCTTCTCCTCTCAAAATCTTCATCGACCAGTTTACCTTCATTGATCATATTCAAGATCTTAAGTGTTATTCATCATCATTCTCATTTTTTGGAACTGATTTGATTTGAACTGTTACATTTAGGACTTTATCTAATCTGTGGACCTATAAATTCAGCTTTGATAATGATCTGTTACTCTGAATGAACTTTAAGACGATTAAAGTGCAGCAGAAACAATTATAAGAACATAACAGAGTAATTAAACCAAGAACACACAGTTAAGATGATGAAGAAGATGAACACAGGAGAATAGCTTCAAAGGTTTTTCAATTCATTCAATTGAAAATTGACGATTACAATACGGAAGCACACTGAATACAAAAGCCTTAGCCGCTATTTATACTAGTTCCTAACGACCTTACTGACAAGATCTAGACGCGTGAAATCATCTAAGCTGTCCAAATAAAGTCAATTAAGTCCTAGTCACGTGAGAAGCACATGCAGCTAACAACCTTTGAAAAACAATTGGAAGAGGATCTTCACAGAAGACGAAATCCGCAGACCCTCTGTGAGCCATCTCAGAGGCTCTGCTGTAATAGACTTGCTTGTTCTTATTGACGGAGGACCATTTTCCAGAACATCTGGGAGAGACATCAAAGGTTCTGTCACACTTTATTTGCTCGAATATTAGGCTTCTGTTGTCAGTCCTCTGTTGTCTTCTGTGGAAGATAAGCTTCTGTCAAAACTTGCAGAATACTTTTACAAGAGATGAATAACAGAGCTAACAATCTCCCCTTAAGTATGAAAAAGTAAATTAGGACAAATGGGTGCAAGAAATGACTAATGAAAGAATACAAGAGGAGATTAAACTCATCCTCTGAAAAAAAATTACATAAATGAACAAATTGAAAATTGATAGTGCATGCCTATACTATTACAAGAGATTAATCCACAGCAGAGTCTGGATAGTCATCTATGACAAATTGCAGATCAGACTTGATGGTTTTGTAGACTTTGAATATCCATTCTCTGAAGGAGACTTGAACTTTGATCGTTTCCAGAAGGTGGTTCACTTCATCCGGCCTTAAATGCCCTCTCTTCACCTCTGTCACCACTAGGTTGAACACCCACTCAAGAGACTCTGTTGAATATTTGTGCGTCTCTTTGGGATCGAGGAACCTTAGAATTTCATCCTTGTCCAGGAATACAAACCCAAAGATGGGATTGTGGACAATGGTGTTGGGATGAAATCTAAGCATCCAACTTGGTCTGTTATTTGGAGGAGAAATTTTTAGCTCTGGCTGGGCCAACCTCATCGCGATGTCGAAATCTTTCTGGCTGTAAAACTTGACTTGAGCGYGCATAACCTCAATCAGCCTTCTGAGAGAAATCAAATATGTTGACCTCCTCTCCATGTATTTGTTCAATATCTAAGGAATATTAGGTCAAATACACAGAGGTTGTGGAGGTCAGCATCTGTGAAAGTATATAGGTTGTCGTCATCCCTTTTTACCACATATTGAGCATATAGCACGGTCTTCTTTAGCATTGTGCGTAGAGATATGGTTTCAAGAGAGGTGATCACATGCTCTGAGAAGATCTGCTCTGGTGGCCTTGTGAGTTTTGAGAAGTGGAACTTTGCAATGGCAGAGGGCATACCTGCAAGCTCTGGGTCATAAGGGGGCTCTGTGTCCATAGTTGAGTAACGCCACCGCAGAATCTCCTCAACAGTGGTTACGGGCTGTGTGCGCATCTTCTGCGTAGGAATCTTGCTCATAGATTCAAGTATCTCATATACCCTCCCCACCGTGGTAGATTCTGGCATTCTGGATTCTTCTTCTAGTATAGGCCTTTGGGTAGACCCCTCTGGTAGGATAGGCTTGACAGTTCCTACCAGAGCGTCAAACGTACCCGTGGACGTTTCTTCTGGTATCTTCGTGAGTTTGAAAGATGAGCCTTCTCCAACTCTGCGGATGGGGACTCTGCCCTTTCTCAAATGTGCCTCTGCCAAAGACGCCTTTAGAGCTCGAACAAGATCTGGGTCATCATACTCTTCTTCATTGATCTCCTCTGGCGATTCAGAGCTTTACCCCTTCTGTGGCGACTCCTCTACTGCTTTACCCTTGCCTTTCCCCTTAGGCTCTGGAGATTTGTCTTTAGAGAATAGGGCAGCAGCAGAGTCCAATATTTTTAGTGGTTTGGTAGAGGTTGTCTTCTTTGGTTCCTCTTTCTTCTTCTCCCCCTCATGACGATCATGGTCATCACCTCCTTGATCGTCATGGATTTTAGTGGCTTCTGTTTTGCAAGTAGTATGGGGAGCCTTCTTCATTCGCTTTAAAACTTTGGAAGCCGCCTTCTCCATCTTTTGAATGACCTCCTCAGCAATCACAGAAGCAGTGTTGATATCCATCTCTGTGGCCCATTTCATTTTAGAGATGCAGCGATAGATCTCATTTCTGAAGTTATCACCTTCTTTGACCAGTTGCTTCGTGTAGTCTCTTATAGATTCATTGCTTGCTCGGGCTTCTTTGAGGAGTTGGTCTGTGTATTTCCGCACGGTCTCTCCAAGGGCTTCAACCATTGCGTCTAGCTCTCTGCGAGTGGCTAGATGGTTAATGTTAGTCCTGGAGGATTTAGAGTCAATGCCATAGGTGACCGCAGAGGAGAACATCCCTTTGATCTCATCCTTGAAGGCAGAATAATCCGTGTAGGCGGCGGAAATGAAGTCTGCAGCGAATTGGGCGGCAACCTCTGTTAGTTCTGTCTTGAGCTTTTGGATTGAAGAAGGGTTGAGAGRCAAGGCGCTAAAAGCTTCTGTGAGGTCGTCTTTGTTGAGGACAGAGCTCTGAAGGGCTGATACGGTCGCCTTGAGCTCAGAAGTTGTGGAAGTCAACTCCTTTAGAGCCTCTGTTAACGGTGCAAGAGCCTCTGTCGCCAGTTGGGAGGAGAATAAGCTTTTCAACTCATCCATCCTCTTGAATACCTCTGTGGCAAAGGTTTGTAACTCTTCCTTCGTCACATAAGTACTCTGGGAACCTAGATCACCAACACATGGTGACCTAGTAGCCTCGGAGT
>NW_020200636.1:94205-95409 GCF_001531365.2 Cynara cardunculus var. scolymus
TTGTGGTTCCCGGACTGTGCATTCGACAGAGGACGAAAGAATGTCCTCTACGAGGTTTGCTGATTTAGGGCTCAGCGTGTGCATGCTTTTTTCAATAGGGGTTCCCTCTAGAACAGGGTCCCTAGAAATGTGGGTTGCACTAGGAGGGGGGCTTGAATATTTGCCTTCGACATCTTTTACTCCCTCTTCTATCTCCAACTCTTCTTCTTCGTCGTCTATTACGACTTCTGTCCCCAAATCTGCTACCTCTGTGGGAGCTTTAAACTCTTGTTGGATTTGGAAGATTACATCGTGTATCTGTTCTGTTGGGGACTCTTCGTGAACAACCTTGTGCAACCTTCTGTGCTTTGGAGCAGCCTCTGCGGGGCTTTCTTAGAGTACAGCCTCTGTGACCTCAACCTCTGCGGGTTGGGCCTTCTTCGATTTCTTCTTCTTTGGCTTTTGCAGAGGACTGCTTGGACCTTCTTCTTCTGCGGGTCTCCTCTTCCCTTTATTTTGCGGGTCTCTTCTTCCCTTTCTTTTTCTCAGAAGAGTCAACATCCTTCTGAGTTTTCTTTGTCTTCTTTTGTGGGGGACTTACTACTCTCGGTCTGTCCTCACTGACCTCTCTAGCCTCTGCTGGCTCCTCCATTCTTCCCTCAACCCTCATCTTTTGCACTCTCTCCTAAGGGGATACCTAAGCGTGGAGGGGTTTCAGGGACCGGCTCTGGCCTCCTGTATCCATGTTTGTACGCTTTCCTATCTCCGTGGCTAAGGTATTTGAGCATGGCTTTTGATAGAGGTCTTGGGCTTCTGTACCCTTGCTCATGCTCTGTGGGGTGGAACTCCTTCATTGGATACAGTCGCGCATTAGGCTCTGCAGAGGGCAACTTCTTTGCTAACATATCGCCAAAGACCAAACCAAAGAACCTTTGAGGGATTAGATTTGGATGATTGAGGTCCTCTTTAGCCTTCTTTTGTGCCTTCACCTAGGACTTCTCACCCCTCTGAGTAGCATACTTCTTTTTAATTAATCCCACCATGTCTTTGAAGATGAGCTGTACGTAATCAAGGGGCAGGTTGAAATAGATTCCATATACAATGGAAAGCATGGCGTGTGAGGCTTGGTCATGGCTGCCGACCTTCCCTGTTAGACATCATTCACTATCGAGAACAGAGTGTTCCAAATTGGGGGAAGGCCTTTTCATTTGAATTCAGTCCTTTT
>NW_020200636.1:98620-100087 GCF_001531365.2 Cynara cardunculus var. scolymus
AACTCTGTGCCATTATCACTTCGGAGTACCCTAACCTGAAGAGCATGAAGAACTTAGAGTATGTTTAAGAGATTGATTAGTACACAAGGAACTTGAGATTTCTTTCTAATAAACTCTACCCAAGTAAATTTTGAAAATTCATCAATGAGTACTAGAATGTACTTCTTTCCTCCAAGACTTTCCCATTTCACAAGCTGAGCAAAGATGGTCCTTTTCATATTTTATATTGGGCAGTCCCTTGACTAAACTTAGCCTTACTAGCTTGTCAAGAATATGAAAGTTAAGATGATAGAACCTGGTATGCCAGACCCAAGCTTCTTCATTCTTCACAGAGGACACAAGGCTTACTTCCTCTTTGGCTTCTAGAGAGTCAAAGCACAGAAGATATAGGTCTCCTCTTCTGTTGGCTCTCATCACCTCTATCAATGTATCGGCTTTGTACATAATGCAGAATTTGACTTTGAAAAGCACATCCAGACCATTGTCACACAATTGACTAACACTTATCAGATTGTGTTTCAGTCCATCCATGTACGAGACTTGATTCATCTTTATTTCTCCCTTAACGATCATCCYATAGCCTTTGATCTTCCCCTTCTGATTTCCACCAAAAGCTACAGAGCCTTCTTCTTTCTTTAAATAAGATGACAGAAGCTCTATGGTACCAGTCATGTGTCTCGAGCAACATGAGTCAACAACCCAAGTAGACACATGTTGCTGCTTCTGCAATCAGACAACGTTTAATTTAGGTACCCACTTCCAATTGGGTTCTTTAACATTAGCTTGTTTGAGGTATGCCACAACATCCTTTGATTTGGTCTTATTTTTCTTGGAAGAAGAATTGCCAATTTGTCTATTATTYACCCCAGAACCATGACTCTTGGGGTGAGAGACTAAACAAGAAGAATGGTGAATGTGATTAGATAGAGAATACATGATATTGAAACAATCACAGAAGGAGACATTGCAAGAAGCTTTCTTAAAATTTTCATTAAAATTATCAAAGAAGGGTACAGAGTTTTTATTTTTAGTGCCCTTCTTAGGTATGGGCTTCTCATTACAAGATTCCTTCCCTATTCTAGGCTCCGTTTTGAAATCCTTTTTAAAACTCTACTGTATTGATCCCCTCTTTGGTTTTCCTGCAATCACTGAGACAGAAGCATTGTTAGATTGAGGCMAYTTTCTYAATTGTTGCCAAGTGTAAATTGGTCTTTGAGTTGTAGAGGAAGAGCATTGAGAGTTACTTTGTCTTTGATTTTCCTTCTTTCTTTTCTCAAKATCAATATTAGTTTCTACAACTTGTGTAGGACTTTCTTCATGATCTAAGGCATATTCATGCTTAGAAGTATCTTTTTCAGATAGCTCTGTGACAAAAACCTTTTTAAAAAGAGACTCATTTTCAGAAGGCTCTGTGATGTGTTTTGGAAAAAATTCAGGAGCCTCTAAGGATAACTTTCTTTCAAGAGG
>NW_020200636.1:100422-102049 GCF_001531365.2 Cynara cardunculus var. scolymus
ATTTCTCATGCTCTAACTTCCTTAACTCATCCACCTTGTTTTTCAACTCTTTTTGAATCTCAGCAAACTTTTCTTTTGAAGATTTTTCCAAATTTACAAAATTTGWTTKWGCTTCTTCRAAYATTTTAAAGAATCTGTTTCTTTCCTCTGTGAGAAGAATGACTTCTTTTTCGCAAAGAAAAAGTTTTTCTTTTAGCTTGTAATGTTCCAAATGACAAGAATCAAGATTATCAATGATCTCTGTGTAAAGATCAATTGATTCAGAAGAGTAAGAAGTAGAAACCTCTTGGTCATTTGATTCAGAGGAGTCGGAGTCGATCTTTGCCATCCTACAGAAGAACTCATCCTCTGTGTCTGAGTCTTCCCAAGAAAGAAGACCCTTCTGATCATCTTCATCAGAGGATTCATCAGTTACTAACTCACTCGATTGAGCTAGCAGAGACTTCTGTTGATAGTAGTCAGCCTTCTTTTTTGTAGAAGGATGCATCTCTTGGACCCCTCTGTGGAGCCTTTGGCCCTTTTGACCAACAATCTGCAGCAAAGTGGCCTGGCTTGCCACATCTAAAGCATCCTTCTTTCGACTCTTCCTTCTTCTGCTCCTCTACCTTCTGTGAAGGCTTCTGCTCCTTCTCACTTGCCTCAAATCTACCACCCTCTGTGAAGTTTCTTCTGTTGAAACTCTTGTACTCCTTCCTTTCACCACTCTTTCTATATTCTTTGGTGATCAAGGCCAGAGTTTTCATCATCTCTTTTATCGAGACTTCCTCTTCAAAACTCTCCTCACTCTCAGCTATCAGGATCTTCATCATCTTCTTCTTCTCCTTCTCTCCCTTCTTTCCAGAGCTGCCATCCTCTGCAACCAGAGCAAGCGGACCACCATAGTTCTTCTTCATCTGAAGTACTTGAGGCTCTTGACTTTTAAGAGAACCAAATAAGTCAGCCAAAGTCCAAACATCCAAATCCAAGGTGGCCTTCATAGACATGGTTAGGTGCATCCATTCAATTCCAAGGCTCTTMARGAATAGAGAGTTGTTGTCCTCTGCCGTTCTCATTACTCCATACCTTTTGCAATTGCTAATTAAGGTGTTTAATCTGGAGTATGTGTCCGACAGGGATTCACCCTCCTTAGCCTTGAAGCTGTGGTATTCATCAATGCAAATGGCTCGATTGTTCTTCAGAGTTTTCTTACCTCCTTTAATTTGTTTTTCCAATTCTGCCCAAATATCCATGGACAGTTGGCAGTGATCAATACATTTGAAGATCTCGTGAGGTATTGCCATGATTAACAACCTTTTGCATTTGCTGCCCAAATCAACCAATATCTTGTCTTCTTCACTCCAGTTAGCAATAGGTCTTGGCTCGTAATGCTCAGGAACTTCAGGGGTTGTGCCAGTAGCTGGAACTCTTGGAATTAAATTCATTGGCACATAAGGAGGATTGTAGAGAAATTCATATATTCTAGGGTGAATTCACTCTAAAAACTTGATCATTCGCACCTTCCATTGCGGATACTCCTCACGGATGAGCGTGGGAGGTTTTGATTGAGATCCAGTGCTCATGAACGAGGTATTAGCCAAGTTCGCCATTGAAATTAGAAGAAGAAATATAAGAACAAGATGAAACTGAT
>NW_020200636.1:102372-126036 GCF_001531365.2 Cynara cardunculus var. scolymus
ACACTGAATACAAAGGCCTTAGCCGCTATTTATACTAGTTTCTAACGACTTTACTGACAAGATCTAGATGCGTGAAATCATCTAAGCCGTCCAAATAAATTCGATTAAGTCCTAGTCACGTGAGAAGCACATGCAGCTAACAACCTTTGAAAAACAGTTGGAAGAGGATCTTCACAGGACGAAATCCGCAGACCCTCTGTGAGTCATCTCAGAGGCTCTGCTGTAATAGACTTGCTTGTTCTTATTGACAGAGGACCATTTTCCAGAACCTCTGTGAGAGACATCAGAGGTTCTGTCACACTTTACTTGCTCGAATATCAGGCTTCTGTYGTYASTCCTCTGTTGTCTTCTGTGGAAGATAAGCTTCTGTCAAAACTTACAGAATATTTTTTTCTATACTTTTACAAGAGATGAATAACAGAGCTAACATAATCTATCTAAAAGGTTTGTTAACATGAATATAATCTAGAAACCTAGTCTGACTGTGTTCTTCATGTTCATAATCCTTAATCATGAATTTGAATCTGTAATGTTTTGACTGATAAGGATTGCAAGTTTTAAATATGAGTTTATTCTGTATTTGAATCCATAAAAGTGTTGTTAGCGATGAGTGCTTATGTTTTGAATATGTGAGAAAGTTTTTGAGCGATGAGTGTTTCTTTTGGAAGATGAGTGTTTAACATCTTTGAGCGATGAGCAATATTTCTGTGAGCGACGAGCTTGTGTGAGTTGTGGGCGATGAGTTTAATTTTTTTTAGAGAAGTGTTTTGAGTTTTTTGAGCGACGAGTTCATAATTTTTTAGCTTAGGCGATGAGTGACAATTTTTTACATGAGATTGTTTTGAATTTTTTATAAGTTTTGGTTAAATTTGTTTTTGTTTTGTTGTTAAATCTTTTTAAGTGTTTGATATAACTTTTTTCTTTTCTTAGTTAATTTTTTAGAATTTTATTTTTGAGTAATTTTTATTATGATTTTGTGTATATTTCTTTATTATGCATTTTTTAGTGTTGTTATTTTTTGTTGGTAAATGTTTTTATTTATTTTTTTGAGAGCTTAAAGTTGAATGAGTTTTTCTTGATCTGAAACGCGTTTAAATCAATTTTTTGGCAAGACATTTATTTTAAGTGTTAGAAATTGAGACTCGAGTCAATTTATTTTATCCTTATGGAAATATGTTTTTATTGTAGATGTAATTGTTTTAACTCTTACAAGTTAAAATGACGACTGTGGAACGTCATGATTCTCGTCATGAATCTGATGACGAACACCCCATTCCATCAATCAAATCACAAACCTCCATCTTTTTCCCAGTCCGCAAACAATGCTGATCTTGAAGAAACAAATTTTCCTAAAGCATTTTTTCTTGACCTGAAACCCAATAACCACCACTTAAACCCAAAAATGCAAGCAGATTACCCAAGCATACTAGAAATCCTAAAAGAACATCCTATAGCCTATGCCCTAATTGCAACTGCAGATGTTTCACTCGTCTATCTCCAACAGTCTTGGTATACATTATCTTACATCAAAGATGGAAACCCGTTCTATTTTGAAGGCCATGTGGATCATTTTCTGAGCATGCTAACAACAAAAAGATTGAGGAGGATTCTAAACCTGCCAAAATCAAACAATGAATTTGAAGAGTTCGTTTAAGATAAAGAACTCTGTGGTGATATAAAGAAGTTAGGATATTCTGGAATCCTTAACCATCGGTCGCAGTTTAAACGCAAGTTCTTACTTTCAGTATGGCATCTTCTGTTCTCAATGTTGAACGTATGTCTTACTTCAAAGACTGCCGGTGTTGATAATTGCAGCATAATGTCTCTTAAATTCTTCCACGATATAATGTTCAACAGGCACTATGACTACACAATAGTCATCTAGAATGAATTTATAGAGTTGGTGCATGCGAAGAAGTTTGCCTCAAGAGCAAGAAAGTTTATTCCATTCTAGAGATTCTTGCAACTGATCATCAGGTCGATGATACGGTCTAAGAAATAAATTCCTTCAAGATTAGACATACCGTTCGACCTGGATTACGAAATACAGTTTCTTCGATCTCACGTCGAAGTTGAAGACATTGATTTCATCATGAACATTCCAGACAAATTGTTTACCTATGTCGATTAGAGTTCTCAATACGTGATAGAGTATATGAGGTGATAGTTCCTACAATCTACCTAGAGCCTGAAAGACTTACCCCAGGAAGAACTGTGATAACTAGGTCCTGGTTATCACTCGAGGTAATTAATATGTGATTATCTGTTAATTGATTATGTGATAGCATGATAAATTGTTATATTTGATCATGCCAATATGTGAAATTATATGCATAATATGGATGCATGTGTGAGATTGTGGGTGTGTATACATAACTATTTATGTGCATGATTATACATGGATGAATGGGTGTATGTATTTGTAAGCATATGTGCATGCATGGATGGTAAGGGCGGTTTAGCCGCCTTACTTTATTTAGAAAAATATAAATATGAGGGTGAGACCCTCATATCTTCTTCTTGCCTCATTTGGGAGTTGTGAGACTTAGAGAAAGAATTAACCGGAGATCAAGTTTGGAATCATTTTGGTTTCATCTTCTTCAAGATAAGAGTTTTTGCATAAAGGTGAGTGATTTCTAACCTTTTTGCATAAAATTTGTTATTGATTTTACTTGAATATTGTTTATTATTGGAAAGAAATTAGTATTTTAAATAAGGATCTTTATTCGGACAAGGGGTGACCGAATTAAGTCTAAACCGGACAAAGCTTGTCTGGATTACTCTTAAACCGGATAAGAGGTGATCGATTTAGTTATAAATTGCTCAAGAGTCATACGACTTAGGGAGTTAGTGCGAATTTGAATTATGTAAATCGGACAAAGGTTTTGAGCGGAGAGTAGGAATACGACTAAACACTGTGCGGTTTATTTCTTATATCGCTTAAGGTTTATTCGATGTATGCCTTAAACCGGTCAAATATTATCCGGTTTACTCCTTAAACCGATCAAGGTTTATCCGGGTTAGAACTAAATCGCTCAAGGCTCAACCGCATTCAAGTGGAATTCTTCTAAGTGTTGTTTGGATTTGTACATCGGACAAAAGGGACAATGTTGTCCGGATTGCTTGTTCGGATAACTTGTCCGGATGGTTATTTGATATAATTATAAGTGTTGAGTTTTCTTGGAAATTTTGTAGATTGATAATTATTAATTGGCTTAATTATGGATTTATAAAATGGGTATTTTATATCTTTTTAAATAAAAAGAAATGTTCCAACCAAGCGTGGTGACGTAAGTCTATTTTGGTATGGAATTGTATTTTGTGAACTGTTTCTACCAAGCGTGGTGACGTAACTCTGTTTTGGTAAGAAACTGGTTTTAAGTAGTAGTTCCCCCAGACGTGGTGACTTTTTGTCTGTTCTGGCTTGGAACTGGGAATGGGTACTTTCAGACGTGGTGACTTATGACTGTTCTGATAAGTGGTCGTGATTTGATTGAGAAATAAGAGTGGCATATTAAGGAGAGGTGTACTTGGAATAAGGGTGGCATTGTCATATGTGGATAATATTATAACCCTTATTATTGTTAGTAATTAGATTTAATAACTTTGATTCATCATTTCTTTATGACCTGATGAATTAAAGATATTATTCCTATTAATTTAGATGTTATTGAGAAGGGAAAATGGTTTGTCATAACAGACAAGTATTGCCTTAAATCTTTTCTATTAATATTTATAAGTAAATGGTCTGATGATTCAAGGAGTTTTGGTTACAATATTTGTTTCATATTGGGAACATTGGATCTTTAAGCAAAGGTATTTTATAGAATTGAGGTTCTTGGGTATGTCCTATTTTACATATTATTGTAAACTGCATCATTTGTTTGTATTGCAAAATATTTCTAAGCAAAGTTACTTTTATCACATTTTGGTGTTCATCACCCTGCATTTGCAAGGAAGGGATTTACTCACTAGACCCTTCTGGTCTAACCCTCATTTTCTGTCATTAAAATATGCGGTGCAGGAATGACGGGGTCCATGGATAATAAGGGGAAAGGGAAAATGTGATTATTTTTCTAACCTATTATCAGCTTTTGAAGATATGCTTTTGATGGCTTATTATGAAAGATACATGTTGTATTTCGTGCGTTAGTACAGGATTTATTTTGGAATTTTTCATATGTAGATTTTGTACATATAAGAATCCTTGTACTAGTGGGACCTTGTGATGTAAACTATGTTTCTATATAATGAATTATGTGTTATATGCAAATGTGGTATTTGGGGGGTTACAACAACCCATGCCTTAGTTGCGCGTAACGAGGGTCTAGATCTAGGCGAGCATGTTCATTTATAAATTGTATCTGAACTGGATTGTGCACAAAGAGAAAATGTAATTGAAAGGGGCTCAGGGGGGAGAGACTCTGATCAGACAATCTCTAAAGGCAGTGCTTCTTCAACAACTTCAGGTTCAGAAGACACTAAGATTGATGATGATAATGATGATGATCAAGCTGAAATTGAGTCTTATGTGTGGAAGTAATGAAGACAAGAGAGCCACATCGCCACATGGCTCGCCATAACCCTTCACACACCCAGAAGCATGTGTTGCTTCTGGCATTGATATACCCCAAGATTGTTCAGAGCAATCTCCCATTCATGCAGCCCCCCTTCGATACTTGATCTAGCGAAGGGGACACACACTTACTTCTCTTACTCGACCTCTGAAGCCGTAGAAGAAGAAGAAGATGTCGCAACATCAGGAGATTGCTCCTCACTAGAGGGCTATCAAGGACTCGATGGAAGTCCTTCAATGCCTACATTTATCACAAGGCATTGAGGGCGCCTCTGCAGTTGAGGCACAACCTGCAGCATCCGTTGCTGCAGGGCTTACCCCAGTGGCTGATCTAGTCACAAAGGCTGAGTTCCAAGCCTTTGTCGACTCCACTCAGCGGTCCTCGGAAGACCTAAAACTCATCTTACAAGGGATTGTCGACAACCCCCCTTCCATTGATCTAACCCCCATTCGACAATCCCTTGCCACCCTCGACACCCAAACCAAAGAAAATACCACTCGCCTCCAAATGCTACAACAAACCATAACCCAACACCATAACACCACATCTTCCTTAGCCACCCTACGAAATCAAACAATGATGAATTCCGTTGCCACCCTCACGGCCCAGGCAACTGCGACCGATGAGGCTATAGCTTCCATCACCTCCCTTCTAAACACTATCGCCAATACACTCACCACCCTCCCAGCCACCATCCTCTCCCAAATCCCTCACCCTACCCCACCCCCAACTACATCCACCGATGACACCTTAGCTTCCCTCTCCACCCAAATGGCCACCATCCAACCTACCCTTACCTCACTCCCAGCCACCATCTTTGCCCAAATACCTCAACCAACCCTCCTCCACACCCCTCTGCAGCTCCATCCTTTGATGAAACCTTTATCTCCTTCACTGCAGAGGTTAGGAAAATAATAGCCTCCCTTCCCATTCCACCACCCGCATCCACCTCCACCTCCACCTCCGTGCCTCCACCCGCTGCTTCTTCGACCATAGAGTTTTCCACTAGAGCTGACCTCAAGGCTCTATCAAAGGCACTTATCTCATCGTTCAATGAGATAGGTGCAAAATTCGTGGCCAAATCTATTGAGCCTACAAACGTGTTGAAGAAGAGTCTCCTCCAACAGCAAGATCGAACAAACTCTCTTCTTTGGTCCATGGAACAAAGGTGTAACAGAGATCGGGTGCGCACACTAGCTGAGCACATCCGGCTATGGAAGAAAAAACAGGAGCAGAGCCTCCTGCTCATCAAGCCGCCCCCTAAAGAGGCGAAGGCATGAGGATCCAGACCCCGATGATCATGGTCTTGGTCCTCATGAGGGGGATAACCAGGCTACTGCTGGACAACCGATGAAATCCGCTGCACCACCACCACCACCTCAATCACAAAGCCATCCACCACCATCAACCCAAGGAACTCAAGCAATGGAACCAAAGACTCAGCCCTCTGAAGATGTACACAATGTACATGTTTCTTGCGCCACTACCCAAGAACCCATTGAGCTGAGTTCCTTATCCAGCGAAAAACCCCTCTACCCCACAAACAGATACCAACCTACCATTCACCCCATCACCAACTCCTAACCTACCCTTAACTCCTTCACCAACCCCTCGCACCACAGAACCTTTAACCACCTTACCCATACAACCAGAACCCACAATCATCCAACCTTCCTCACCCCAACAACCTCAAACCCAAACAGAACCCCATGAACCAGAAACCACCAATCATGAGCCAAATGAACCAGAACTACCCCAATCCGAGCCAACCGAACAAGAAACCATTCCATCACCAACCAATTCACAACCCTTAGCCCAAACACAACCCACAACCCAACCAACCAAGCTGCAAGCGGACGTTCCCTCTTCATCGAGGCATCCTCTTCAAGGGGTCGTCAATGAAATAATTGCAAACATGGAGTTGCCAAGGAGACGTCCAGAGGCGCCGCCAAGGGAGCCAGTGATGATGGAAAACATCCATCAATACTTATACCATGATCGCGATGGAAGGTTTAACTCTCAATCCTCCAATGCTTTCACCAGATTCAATGAACCTTCTACGCCATAGGTTTGTAAGATAGACTACCCAACCACCACGGGCAGTCTTTTCAAATGATGGAATAAGGCTGGTCATGGACATAAAAATGAGGACCTTCATAAACAGAGACATCAAGTATATCAAGTACACCATGGAGTGAGCCCATGGTCAAGTCTGCATCTTCAATGACAATGACTTGATCAATCTCAATCAATATGACTTGATTGAACTTTATGCATATACCACTCAGCGACAGGATCAAGGCATACGATTTAGGATGGAAAATAGAGCGATCGTTCAAATAATGGAAACCTTGGTGAAGCACAGGGCTAAGAGTTATTTTCAAATTGCTCTTCAACTTGGCATCGACAGAGTATCCTGCACTCCACCCAATGAAGACTTCCCAGGCCTGCAGGAGAAGAGATCTGCCTCTGTACTAACTCAACCAGAACTGGGTCCGGTATTCAAAAATGAGTTTGGAGCGAAGAAATTCTTTATGCTGATTGAAGCCCTCGAGTACTCGACAACAACACTTGAACAGTTTCAGAAGGCTATCAGAGACAGACTAGGCAGATCTCATGTGCCGATGGGAGAGGGACAAAGACTAATTCATGAGATCTCAACAGTCATTCAATACAGAGGACTGTTAACGCGCTTTTAGAAAATATCACAAGGGAGACCGTGAATGTAGTTTTACTTATGCTTTGAATTGTAATATATTTTGATTCATCATTGTAAGAATTCATCATTTAGTCAAATGAAAATTTGGCAAATGATGTTTTTCTTTAGATTAGCCTCTGTTCATCACTTATGATTTAAATGTTCCTAGATTAGTTCATGTTTGTTTTTTCATTACTTAGGGGGAGATTGTTAGACCCCATAAGTCTTATGTGTGGAAGTAATAAAGACAAACAAGTGATGAAGAACCAGAAGGACGATGAAAGACTTCAAGGAAAAACAACTAAGTTTGAAGAACAACCACATGGTCGATGAACTGACCAGAGATGCGATGGAAAGAGCATCTTCATAGCCCCTCTGGGTATCAACACTTGGAGTTTTCTACACTAGTTCAACCAGAAGCATGCGATGAAGATATGAAGATAAGGTTGAACTAACGTCTCATGGAAGACAGCTGGATTGTACAATGTTTATCTTGTTTTATTAATTATCCATGTTTAGATAAGCTTTATCTTTCCCTAGAATATTTGCTAGATAGTCTCACTAGATAGTTATATTCTTGTCCAGATTACTAGTATAAATAGGTGGTTAGGCTTATTGTAATCTTTAACTTTTTTATGTTTTTCACAATCATTGAAAAAAAGTGAAACTGTTGACACTCAAGTATATTCTTTGAATGTTCATCAATTGTTCTTGAGTGTTTATCATTTTATTCATCCAAACTATATAATTAGGTTATTCTTAACTTAATTATTAGTGTTATTGAGAGATTTGGAATCTACATGTATACTTCATTTTATTACTCCATTGTTTAGGTCTATTGTTATAGGGACCTAATATTTATCCAATCCAATCTATCATATTTTCTAGATCTAAAGAAAATGTCAAAAGAAGTAATATGCATTGGTTCAGAGACCAAACCTCCAACCCTTTTCTACTCGGATTATCATCAATGGAGGATTAGGATGATCCAATTCTTGGATAAAATTAATGAGGATTTAATAAGATCAATCATCGAAGGTTCCTATGGAGCATACATTGAAATTTCTGTTGTTGAAAGAATTGATGATACCCGCCATCCAAGCTTCTAAAATTAGAAAGGATAAGAAAGATTATTCTGATGTTGAAAAGAAAAATGTAGTTGCGGATAAAAGAGCACTTACTTCGTTAACTGTGGGTCTTCCTAATAAAATCTTTAATAGAGTAGAAATTTTAAAGTTTGCCAAAACAAAGTGGGAGGAAGTGGAATCTCAAATACCGGGAGGTGTCGAAGCTCTACATAACAAGTTGAATAATTGTATTGGAGCATATAAAGCATTCAAAGCCAAAGAGTCATAATCATTGTATGATACATACAAAATATGTGATAACCGGGTCTTGGTTATCATCTGATGTAATTAAATACGTGATTATCTATTATATGATAATATGAAAGCATGATAAATTGATGCACTTGATCATGCGAGTATGTGAGTTTATATGCATAGATGTGTATGTGTAATGTGAATATGCATGACTAAAAATATGTTAGTATGCATCAGTTTAATATGCATAAATATTATATGTGTGCATAGTGGATTAAATAAAAAGTTGAATGTATGCATATGAATAAATTATATGCATGGGTATGTATCTATACATATATATGGAGGCTGTGTAGCCGCCTTTCTGAAGGAAGAAAGGAGTATATATATGAGAGTAAAGCCTTCTCACAAATCTTTGCCATTTCAAAACCTTAAGAGGAAGCCTGTCCGGATTGCATATAAGCTAGGATTCAAAGTTAAATTCATTGCTAAATTTTAAGGTGAGTGGTTAAATGTCTTTAAAAAGTATTTTGATTCGTTTACTAATATGAATTATGAACTATGAATTATCATCCGGATTTGGCTTTAATCGGACAAGAGACGTTCAGATTAAGTGATAAATTGAACCAGTGTTGTCCGATTTAACTTTAAACCAATTATAGTGTTGAGCGGTTTAGAAAGTTGGTGAGATTTTGAATTATGTAAACCGGACAAAGGTTTTGAATGGTGAACTAGGAATACAATCAAGAGCTATCCAGTTTAGACATAAATCGGTCAAGTGCTTGCCCCGTGTAGTATAAGTCCGATTGTGTTTTGATCGGACTTTAGTGTTGGAAAATGATTCCATGTATATAAACTAGACAAAGCTTGATCGGACTTGTTTTAACACTGTCCGGATTGGTAAATCGGACAAGTGGACATGTTGTCCGGGTTAGTAAATCGGACATATGACTTGTGTTGTCCGGTGTAACAACCCACAATTTCCACTAACAGATAATCCACATGCTTATACATATAACACACAAACTGTGATATTGTAATAAAACATGGGCTAACAAAAAAAACTTTCTAATATACATTTATGGGTAACTAAATTTCATCTTTTAAGCTTTTCCCTTTCCTTTGTCCTGCGTTGTATGATGACCTGCAAAACAGGTTAGTCCAACAACTGATCATTAGATCAAAAGGTCTAGTGAGTGTACAAATCTCATATCAATAACTTACATTCCAAACTATTAGTTTAGAATCAAACCTGTACAGATATAATTATTTATTACATCTCTCTTGCGATTACACCGCTATTTCATCTCTCTCGCGGTTACACTGCCATTACATCTCTCTCGCGGTTAGACCGCCATTACATCTCTCTCGCGGCTACACCGCCATTACATCTCTATTGCGGTTACACCGCCATTACATCTCTCTCGCGGTTACACCGCCATTACATCTCTCTGATAATAAAACTTAACCAAAATTCAGCCGGATACGGAAATTCGGTCATCATTGTCTGGATATGGAATCCGGACAAAAACTTAGAACTAAAAATATGATAATCTGGACAGTCGACCGGACTTGGAATCCGGACAACAAATCTTGAGCGATTTAGACATATCCGGGCATCCCTTGACCAGTTTAAATGAAATCCGATCGATACTCAAGCGGTTTAACAAGAATCCGCATGCCTCTTGTCCGGTTTAAATTTGAATCTGGACAACTCTTGGTCGGTTTAGATGAAATCCGGTTAGCCTTTGTCCAATTTAAGGAGTAATCCGTGCAACATTTAATATGATTCAAAATAAGGCAATTCTGATAGCAATGAATTGAATACCAACAATTTTTACTCAAAACAGAACACACTCACCTTTTGAACGAAGATTTGACCGGATTCAGCCTGCGATTTACCTTCAATCTTTACTTTCAATGTTCAGAGAAAACTTTCCAAGAGAGGAAACCTTTTTTCTTTTTCATACACTTGCTATATATAGCAAGTGTACGACCGCCTCTACATAAATAATTCATAAATTTACCATACACACCAAATATCCCTTTTTCAGTAAGAATTTATAAAAAGGGGTTTTAACTCTTAAAATTCTTTATCCAGATATTACAATATTCCCTCCTTAAAAGAATTTCGTCCCGGAATTCCATTTAAGCAAAAAGGCAGGGATACTTCATCCGCATCTCTGGTTCTGATTCCCAAGTGGCGTCTAGTCCTTTCTGATAACGCCACTGAACCTTTACTAACCCGATTTCTTTATTTCGCATATTCTTCACTTTGTAGTTAGTAATTAGTTCAGGGGTTTCCTCAAAGCACAATCTCTCGTCCACCTTTATTTCGGGTAGTGGCACTGCCACATCTGGATTTATTAGACACTTCCTTAAATTCGACACATGAAAAGTGTCATGGATCCCACTTAAATCTAAAGGAAGTTCTAATTTGTAAGCCACTTCCCCAAACTTTCCAATAATAGGGAATGATCCAACATATCTTGGACTTAACTTCCCTTTTTTTCAAAACGTACCATTCCTTTCCAAGGTGATACCTTTAACATTACTCTATCACCCACTTGAAACTCAATCGGCTTCCGACATTTATCTACGTAACTTCTTTGTCTATCGTGTGCTACTTTCATTCGTACCCATATCAAGCCAATTTTATCGGCAGTCTGCTGAACTAACTCAATCCCAGCTAACTGTTTTTCACCTATTTCGTTCCAACATAAAGGAGTTCGACATTTCTGTCCATACAGAACCTCAAAAGGTGCTGCCTGAATACTTGAATGGTAGCTATTGTTGTATGCAAATTCCACCAGAGCCAAATGACTATCCCATGATCCTTCGAAATCAATTACACACGCTCTAAGCATATCTTCTAACGTTTGGATAGTTCATTCACTTTGTCCATCAGTCTAAGGGTAATAAACTGTAATTAGCTTAATTTGTGAACCCATTTCTCTTTGGAAGCTCTTCCAGAACATAGAAGTGAGCCAACTATCTCTATTAGAAATGATTGACAGAGGAACACCATGACATGTCACTACCTCATCAATGTATAGTTTTGCCAGTCTGTCCATCGAATATGACTCTTTTATAGGTAGGAAGTGTGCAGATTTGGATAACCAATCTACTATCACCCATATTGCATCATAACCTTTTGATGTTCTTGGCAATTTGGTTATGAAATCCATAGTGATATGATCCCACTTCCACAGTGGAATTTCTATAGATTGTAAGTTACCATAAGGGCGTTGGTGTTCAATCTTTACCTGATGACATGTTAGGCATTGCTCAACATGCTTAGCTATATCCTTCTTCATACCTGGCTACCAGTAGTGTTGCTTCAAATCCCGATACATTTTATTTGTACTTGGATGAATTGCAAAACGTGATTTATGAGCTTCAACCAAAATACGTTTTCTGAGATCACCATAGCATGGTACCCAAAATCTGTTATGGAATTTCCAGAAAATTCTCTATCATCTCTCACCAAATCAGATATTAATCCACCTAATCTTTCCTGTTTGATCTTATCCTCCTTCATTGCCTCATGTTGAAATTTTTGTAATTCTTCTTGAATACTTGGTAAAAACTCAACTCGTAAAGCTATAGCTTTGATAGTTCCACTCTTCTCTTGTCGACTTAGCGCATCGGCCAGTATGTTTGCCTTTCCGGGGTGATACAAAATTTCACAGTCATAATCACTGACCAATTCCAACCATCTTCTCTGACGGATATTTAGATCTTTCTGATGAAATAAATGTTGCAAGCTCTTATGATCTATGAAAATTTGACATCTCGTTCTGTATAAATAGTGTCTCCATATCTTTAAAGCGAATACTACCGCCGTCAATTCCATATCATGAGTAGGATACTGCCTTTCATGATCTTTTAATTGTCTAGAAGCATAAGCTATTACCTTTCCACGTTGCATCAATACACAACCCAAACCCATCTTTGACGTGTCACTATATACCACAAAATCTTCCATTCCATCTGGTTAGGATAGAATTGGTGGACTGCATAATTTGTCCTTTAATATCTGAAAGGCCTGAGCTTGTGCTTCATCCCACTCATATTTCACATTCTTCTTGGTCAGCTTCGTTAATGGAGTAGCTATACGAGCGAAATCCTGTATAAACTTACGATAATACCCAGCCAATCCCAGAAAACTTCTGACTTCAGTTGGAGTCTTTGGGGCTTCCCATTTTTCAGTAGCTTCAATTTTGAGTGGATCTACTTTAAGACCTTCTTTTGAGATAACATGCCCCAAAAATTGCACTTCTCGTAGTCAAAATTCACATTTTGACATTTTGGCATACAATCTCTCTTGTTTCAACAATTCTAAGAGTAATCTCAAATGATGAGCATGTTCTTCTTCCGACCGAGAATATATCAGAATATCATCGATGAAAAAAATCACAAATTTATCAAGATAGGGACGACACACCCTATTCATCATGTCCATAAATGGTGCAGGTGCATTTGTGAGTCCAAACGACATAACCAAAAATTCATAATGACCATAACGTGTACGGAATGCCGTTTTCGACACATCTTCATTCCAAATCTTCAATTGATGATAACCGGATCGTAAATCAATCTTTGAAAAATAAGTAGCCCCAACCAATTGATCAAACAAATCATCAATTCTTGGGAGAGGATACTTATTTTTAATTATCAGTTTATTCAGCTCCCGGTAATTAATGCACATCCTCATTGATCCATCTTTCTTTTTCACGAAAAGCATCGGCGCACCCCACGGGGAAGTACTTGGTCGGATAAAACCTTTATCCAACAATTCTTTTAATTGTGACATTAACTCCTTTAACTCAGAAGGAGCTAATCTATATGGTGCACGTGCAACAGGTGCTGCTCCAAGAAGCAATTCGATTTGGAATTCAATTGTTCGATCCGAAGGTAAACTTATCAAATCTTCCGAAAATACCTCAGGAAATTCCCTCACAACTAGAATATCTTCCATCTTTTCTTTCTCTTTCTTGACATCGATAGCATAGGCAAGAAAACTAGTACATCCCTTCCGTACATATTTTCGAGCCTTTAAAACTGAGATAAGACTGGAGAAACAACCCCGTCTATCCCCGTAAATCACAACCTTTCCTTTTTTTGGTAAATCTATATGGATCATCTTCTCATCACAGACTATGTTAGCTTGGTTTTTAGCTAACCAATCCATGCCTATAATTATATCAAATTCCCTTAAAGGCAAAGGAAATAATTGTATAGGCACCTCACATTCTTCTATACTTATGAAACAATAATCTATTCTTTCCTTAATCAAAACTTCACTATCATTTGCTGTTTCCACAATAAGATCCTCACTTAATGCTTTAGATTCTAAATGTTCGCAGTTAACAAATGATGGTGACACAAAAGAACAATTTGCACCCGAGTCAAATAAAACTTTGGCACATACTGAATTAACAGGGAATGTACCTGTCACTACTTCAGGATGCTCTTCCGCCTCGCCTCTCATCATCTGAAAGGCTCTCCTTTTTGCATTAGACTCTGCCTGTCTTATCCCTCCCCGTCCACTTGAATTAACACGATTATCCATTTTCCCACGACTTGTTGGCACATATCCAGATCCTCGACCGCTAGAATATCCAGATCCCCGTCCTCCAACAAAACCAGACCCTCGACCCTTTGCTTGCGGACAATCGGCATTTACATGTTGAGATGAATTACAAGTAAAACACCTCCGCATCATCTGACAGTCTCGAGCTATATGTCCTGGTTCCTAACATTTAAAACATACTCGAGATTTTGTATTGCGATTTCCCTGATGTATTTTATGACATCGGGTACACGCCCTATCAGCAAACCTTGAGATGGGTCGATTCAAATTTTTCATAAACCTTGATCTACGGAAATCGGTCATTGTGGCTTCCCCTTTTCTTTTCTCTCCAACCTTTTCATGTGGTTGCTGGTTAATGTCTTGTTCCAGTATTTCATCAGCATCAACTGCCGCCTGAAATGTTGTCGAATTCTTGGATATCACATATTTTTGAAGATTCGACTCCAAACCCCAGATATACTTTCTCACCTTAYTGTTTTYAGATATAATATAGGCTTCAGCAAACCGAGATTGTTCCATGAAATCTTCTGTATACTGGCGGACTGACATGTTTCCTTGCTCAAGACGAAGGAAATCATCTTCCAACTTTCGTACTGCAGCTTCAGGACAATACTGAATTTTAAACTTAACCACAAATTCTTCCCACAACATGGTCTTCAAAATGTTCGGATCTGAACTTGACAGAACTTCCCACTAGTACAAAGCACTTGATCTCAGACGAGATACATCAAACATGACTTTGTCCTCTTCTGCACTTTCATTGATTTGCAAACTCAGCTATTAAGCCAACACATGGCTTTAACAGGATTACGTTCACCAGAAAACTTGGGAGGTTTACAGGCAAGAAACATTTTGATATCTCCTCCTTTCTGTATTAAGGATAAAGTAAGAGGTACAGATGTACCAGTTACCAGGGTACTAGCTCTGGCTTCTTCCTGCTGCTCAGGTTCCCTTAAAATTTCTGGATGATTTGGAACCGAACGTCCCAACAAATTTACCAAACTCTCTTGAAGTTTTCCTAATTCAACTGCCAGCATTTCCTGAGTAATAAATCCAGGGTCTGGAACATTGTGTCCACCCTTTGCTCTTCCTCTACCACGACCAGACATTGAACTTTCTTGGGCCGACAATTCCTGTTCCCCCTGAGTTTCTTGTCTAGCACCTCTACCTCTTCCTCGACCCCTGCTGCGACTTCCTGTTTCTATCTTCATCACATTTTCCAGGTTTTCCCCTTGAGTCACATTTCTTCTTCCCCGACCTCTTGCATAACCAGTAGAGGTTCTTTCTGATTGATTGAGATTATCTGTCATTTCTCAGTGTATAACTTTTTCTGTCACATTTAAACACACACATGATTATTCTCATAATCAAAACATAATAACACATTCATCCTCAAATCTATTCATAACTCAGATTATATCAGCCATATATAATCTATCTTTCTCATAATAGGTTCAGCTATAACATATTCCCATGTTCATAGATCCAGTGAAACCTATTACCATAACAACCGCATTTATAGTTTAAGTCTAAGCATTTCACAAATACCCAGATCCCTTAAACTAAGGCTCTGATACCAACTGTAACAACCCACAATTTCCACTAACAGATAATCCACATGATTATACATATAACACACAAACTGTGATATTATTACAAAACATGGGCTAACAAAAAAAACATTCTAATATACATTTATGAGAAACTAAATTTCATCGTTTAAACTTTTCCCTTTCCTTTGTCCTGCGTTGTATGATGACCTGCAAAACAGGTTAGTCCAACAACTGAGCATTAGACCAAAAGGTCTAGTGACTGTACAAATCTCATATCAATAACTTACATTCCGAACTATTAGTTTAGCACCAAACCTATACAGATATAATTATTTATTATATCTCTCTCGCGGTTACACGGCCATTACATCTCTCTTGCGGTTACACCGTCATTACATCTCTTTCACGGTTACACCGCCATTACAACTCTCTCGTGGTTACACCGCCATTACATCTCTCTCACAGTTACACCGCCATTACATCTCTCTGATAATAAAACTTAACCAAAATTCAGCCGGATAGGGAAATTCGGTCATCATTGTCCGGATATGGAATCCAGACAAAAACTTAGAACCAAAAATATGATAATCCGGACAGTCGATCGGGCTTGGAATCCAGACAACAAATCTTGAGCAATTTAGACATATCCGGGCATCCCTTGGCCGGTTTAAATGAAACCGGTCGATACTTAAGCGGTTTAAGAAGAATCCGCACGCCTCTTGTCCGGTTTAAAGTTGAATCTGGATAACTCTTGGCCGGTTTAGATGAAATCCGGTTAGCCTTTGTTCGATTTAAGGAGTAATTCGTGCAACATTTAATATGATTCAAAATAAGGCAGTTCTAATAGCAATGAATTGAATACTAACAACTTACACTCAAAATAGAATACACTCAACTTTTGAACGAAGATTTATTGGATTCAGCCTGCGATTTACCTTCAATCTTTACTTTCAATGTTCAGAGAAAACTTTCTAAGAGAGGAAACCTTTTTTCTTTTTCATACACTTGCTATATATAGCAAGTGTACGACCGCCTCGACATAAACAATTCATAAATTTACCATACACACCAAATATCCCTTTTTCATAAAAAAATTATAAAAAGGGGTTTTAACTCTTAAATTTCTTTATGCAGATATTACATACGGATTAGTAAATCGGACATATGACTTGTGTTATCTGAATTATTACTCCGGCCAAGAGTTGACCGAAGATGAAGTTCGACCAAGTCCATGTTGACCAAATTGTTAAGGTTGATTGGATTTGTACTTTGACTAAAGGTATTTATTCAAATGAATCATTAATATGATAAAGACTGAGAAGTTTTATAAAGATGATTTTGAACTGATAATCTTCCATTAGGACATTTATGACTTCGGTCCGTTCTAATTGGAAATATTTTGTAAAAGATTTGATGAGGAAATAAGGGTGGCATATCATGGAGTGGTGTACCATGGGATAAAGGTGGAATATTAAGGAGAGATGTACCATGGGATAAGGGTGGCATATCATGGAGAGGTGTACTTTTGGATATAAGGGTGGCATTTGTATGTGTGTACTATGTGATATAACTCATACTATTATATTCTCTATGATTACTGTGATTTTGAGTCTTTATTTCTTTGCGATTTAAAGATTTAAGATCAGGGTTCTTATTGGAAATAATAGTCTGGATGCTATTGAGGAGATGGTAACAGGTTTATAACTAAATCTTTAAATAAACCTTGTTTTTAAAAGGTTTAAAATGGTGTTATGTGAATTTGGAAAGTCTCAACCTGTTTGGTTTGGGTATGTTATTTAAAAAGCTGAGTGATTCGCTTTGGAATTGGAAAGGTATTGGTATTATGTTTTACTTGTTATATATTTGTTGTATACATGAAAAGTTGATTTAATTAATATTTTGGTGATCTTCACCCTGCAATGACATGGAAAAAGGGATCTCACTAGACCTTCTGGTCTAACCCTCATTTTGTCATTTTAAATATGTATTGCAGGAGGTGCTGACAGTAAGGGGAAGGAGAAAATGTGATATTTTTCTATATGCATGTCTGTATAAAGATTTGCCCATGATGTATATAGTTTTTGGTAGAAGAATGTTCATTGTACAAGAAATGCATTTTGGAATTTTTGGACCATGTATTCTGTATGGTAGATTCTTATACTTCGGGACCTGAATGGTGTATAAACATGTATTTCTTGTAAATGAAGTATGTGTTACATGCAATGTGTGGCATGGGGTGTTATAGAATGTGGTATAAGAGCCTGAGTTTAAGGGATTTTGGTATTTAAAGAATGATACCTAGACTTAAACTATTTCATTGTATGTTAGGGGTCCCGGACATAGTTAGCACCATTGGAAATAAATATGATGAATTAAAAGAATATTGTGTAAGGAAAATTTTAGTTACATATGGCCAGTGTAATAATGAATTTGCAGGTACATATATGGACTTGAATAATTCATTATATTTGGGAATATGAATACGTGATCATTAACATTGAAATTTGCAGATGTCTAGCCAAATGCGGGGATTTGAAAGAATTGCTCGTCATGAGTCTAAATAAAGAGAGGAATCACTAGTTAACCTTCCAACGAGTACTTCTGAAAATAGAGGTCGGGGAAGAACAAAGGGAAGAGGCAGAGGAAGAAACCAGACACAGGGAAGGGGTCAGGCTGAGACACACTATGAACATGAAGAATCTCACTCTAGGAATGTTCGAGAGAAACAGGTGCCACACCAGAAATACATAACAAGATATATGATGGTAGAAGAAATGGGAAAGTTAAGGGAAACCTTGACATCTATCATGGGAATACCGGCCAGGCTTGAAACGAAAAGAGTGGAAGTGCATCCCTCTGTTCCAGTTGCTCACAACAAGGAAGGAGACATCAAGATGTTCTTGACTTGTAAACTACCAACTTTCTCTGGAGAAAGATATCCGGTTAAGGCTATGTGCTGGATGAAGGAGATTGAATCTATGTTTAACACCATTAGGTGTCCAAAAGTAGATAAAGTTTGATTTTCCATATTTGTATTGAAATCTAATGCTCTATTTTGGTGGGAAGTAGAGTATTTGGCTAGGACAGATGTCTTACAAACACTATCTTGGGCGGAATTTGTAAACCGTTTCAAATATCAATTCTGTCCCAAGACGGCTATAAGACAAATGGAAAAAGGTTTTCTGAAGTTGGAACATGGTAACGGGACTGTTTGTGAGCACACTGAAAATTTCATTGAGTACTCTCGGTTTGCTGAACATTACATCTCATCAGAATCCAAGAAGGTGGAAAGGTATAATTGAGGTTTAAAACCTTCGATTCATGAATTGGTGATCGCTATGAATGCTACTACCTTCTCATTAACTATGGATGGAGCGAAAGTTACTGAGCGAAATAAGAACTAGCAGACAGAAAGTAAGATTGTTGAGAAAAGGAAATGGGAAGGGACTTCGTCTAACTTTTGAGGGTCAAAATCGGTGAAATATGATAATTAAACTGAACAGAAGATTGGTGAGAAAGTTTGTGCACAGTGTCGACAGGTTCATCAAGGTGATTATAAAATGAACCCAAGAAAATGTTACAAATGTGGTGAGGCAGGTCATTTGTCAAGAAGCTGCCCAGCCAACAGAAGATGTTTTAATTGTAATTCCCCATATCATATTCGACTCAACTGTCCATTGTTGAGAACTTCTCAGTTGACTATGGGGAGTAATGTATCAGGTACTCGGGGAAGACCCAATGTATCTAGAGGAGGGTAATGAGGGGCACGGGGTCGGTGTTTCTAAATGACAAAGAACGAGGCAGAGGCCGCGCCAGATGTAGTAACAGGTACCTTCCTTCTGAATTCTATATGTGCTAAGGTGTTGTTTGATTCTGGTGCAAACTTTTCGTTTGTATCACCATCATTTGCTCAATTTGCATGTTTGAATTCTGTGCTACTTGATGATGAATTAGTAGTTGACATTGCTAATATTCAGGAATCTGTTACTAGTGTATTCAATAACTGCGTTATTGTTATTGAGTGGTGTGAGCAACCAATTCAATTGTTCCCAATGCCGATGAAAGAGTTTGATGTAGTAGTAGGTATGGATTGGTTGGCAGAACATCAGTCCAGTATTATCTACAATAAGAAAATGATTTTACCAGACAGAGGGTCAGTTGTTATCTATGTTGATCATCATAATCATCACAATAGCCTTTTGTATGCGTTAAAAGCCCGAAAATGCATTTGAAAGAAGTGTCGGGGATGTTTTTGCGTATATTATTGATGCAAAGAAAGAGAAAGGAAAGCAGGAATTGATTCCAATTGTTAATGAATACCCATAAGTCTTTCTAGAAGATTTGACAAGTTTACCACTATACAAAGTTATTGAATTCAGAATTGATCTCTTACCTGGGGTAGCGCCAGTAGCAAAGGCACCGTACCGGTTGGCTCCATCAGAATTGAAAGAACTGGTTACTCAGTTGAAGGATCTGCATGATAAAAGGATTCATTCGACCCAGCACTTCACCTTAGGGTGCCCCGTCCTTTTCGTTAAGAAGAAAGACGGGTCTATGCGGATGTGTATAGATTATCGAGAATTGAACAAGTTGACAATCAAGAATAAATATCCTTTTCCAAGGATTGATGACTTGTTTGATCAACTGGTGGGGGCAAGTTATTTCTCAAAGATCAACTTAAGATCAGGGTATCATCAGCTTAAGGTCAGAGAAGGAGATATTGCTACAACAGCTTTCCGAACTAGGTACGAGCATCATGAATTCAGAGTTATGCCGTTTGGTCTAACTAATGCGCCTGCAACCTTTATGGATTTAATGAATAGGGTTGTAAGGAATATCTTGATAAATTTGTTATTGTATTTCTTATGATGTCCTTATATACTCTAAAACCAAAGAGAAGCATGCAGAACACCTTCGGCTAATAATTGAACTTCTGAAAGAAAAAAGTTGTATGCAAAATTGTCCAAGTGTGAATTTTGGTTAAGAGAAGTTCAGTTCTTGGGTCATGTCATTTCAGAAGCAGGGGTGAAAGTTGATCCAGCAAAGATAGAAGCAGTTGAAAAGTGGGAGGCTCCAAAGACACCCCTTCTGAGATTCGAAGCTTTTTGGGATTGACAGGCTACTACCGTAAATTCATTTAAGATTTTTCTAGAATAGTTGTTCCATTAAACAAACTGATTCGGAAGAATGTTAAATTTCAGTGGGAGAAAGAGCAGCAAAAAGCCTTCCAATTATTAAAAGATCATCTCTGTAGGGCCCCGATGTTGACTCTACCGGATGGACCAGAAGATTTTGTACTCTACAGCGATGCATCAAAATTAGGGTTGGGATGTGTTTTGATGCAAAGAGAAAAGGTCATTTTTTATGGATCCAGAAAACTGAAGGATCATGAGAAGCAATATCCAACTCATGATATGGAATTGGCAGCGGTAGTATTTGCTTTAAAAATATGGAGACATTATATTCTGGGAACAATGTGCCAAATTTACACAGACCATAAAAGTTTACAGCATTTATTCAGCTAGAAAGAGTTAAATATGCGGCAGCGTCGATGGATTCAACTTGTTAATGATTATGATTGTGAAATCCTCTATAACCCAGGAAAAGCCAATGTGGTAACTGACGTTTTAAGTATAAAAGAAAAAAGTGGGACTATTAAAACCATGGCGATGAGATTAAATTTAGTCCCTGACAGTTATAAAGAAATTCTGAGATGTCAGAAAGAAGCTATGAAAGAGGATCTTATCAAATCAGAAAGATTGGGTAAAATGATTTCGACTATAAAACCAAATGATGAAGGAATTATGTGCTTTCAATGACGAATTGGAGTACCGTGTTTTGGGGATATCCGAAAAACTATTCTGAATGAATGCCATAAGTCTCATTACTCTATACATCCAGGTACCAATAAGGTGTGTAGAGATCTAAAACCTTTTTATTGGTGGCCCGGATTGAAGAAATATATAGCCAGGTATGTGGAACAATATATAACATGTCTACAAGTTAAGGTCGAGCATCAGAAGCCTTATGGAAATCTTCAACCTTTGGAGATTCTTGTATGGAAGTGGGATCACATTGCAATGGATTTTGTCATGAAGTTACCCCAAACTCCGAAAGGGTATGATGCAATCTGGGTAATCATTGACCGCTTATCTAAATCTACGCATTTTCTTCCTATAAGAGAGGGCTACTCTTTAAAAATGTTGGCACAGATTTATATCAAAGAAATTGTAACCAGGCACAATGTTCCACTATCTATCATATTTGATAGAGATAGCCGCTTCACCTCAAAGTTTTAGGAAAGTTTGCAAAAAGCTCTAGGTCTGAAATTCGATTCAATACTGCATATCATCTGCAAACTGATGGGGAAAGTGAAAGAACTATCCAAACTCTCGAAGACATGTTCAGAACTTGTGTCATTGACTTCGGGGGATCGTGGGAAAATCATTTATCATTAATAGAGTTTGCTTATAATAATAGCTACCACACCAGCATCCAAGCGGCACCGTATGAGGTATTGTATGGACGTAAATGTGGAACACTGTTGTATTGGAACGAGGTAGGTGAGAGGCAGATGACGGGTCCTGAACTGTTCAAGAGACTTCCGAAAAGATTGAACAGATCCGTGAAAGAATCATAACAGCACAAGACCGCCAAAAAGCTATGCCGATAATCATCGAAAGTCGATTGAATTTTGTGTGGACAATTTTGTGATGTTGAAAGTTTCTCCATCTGTTATAACCAAGTTTGAGACAACCTGGGATTGAGGTAATATATACATGTTTATTATGTGGATTACAAGAAATATGCATGTCTAAGTTGAAATACATGATATTGTGTATGCATATATGTGAAAAGATGACATGCCATAAATGATTTATACATGTACGCATGTGGTGTGAAGCATACATGAGGTGGTGCTTATTGTGATAAACTATTTGGGTGGAAACATTATTCTATTATTTAAAGCTTATATCTTCATGGTTAAGAAATCATGAATTTTATAATGCAAAAAACCACCGCCCAAAGTTATTTCTATTGGACAAAAGCTTTCACCGCCTCTGAAGTTTTATTATTAAAATCCTCCATCGTCTAGGTAAGGATATTTAATGAAGAGTTTGATAAGGTTATCCTTATCACTGTCACTCTTTTAGAAAAAGAACTTGTGTGTGAGTAAGGTGTTCTTGAAGATTCTGTGTTAAGAATAAAGCTTTTGTTATGTGATTTTCATCAAGAAAGCTATTTGATAAGGTGAGTTTTCTTTTAAAACTAACTTTGTTTATAAACTGTGAGTTTTAAACTACCGTTGAGTATAAACAATGATTTTTAAACTACCGTTGATTATCAACTGTTGAGTTTGATATTGGTTTTGAAGTTAAGATGATAAACTGTTTTTAACAATTTTATGATGTTGTTATTTTGGAATCTGGTTTTGATAAATATGAAACATATTTGTGTTCTTCAACAGCCTTGAGAAGTTGCTGTTTGAATCTATTGTTGGAACTGTTTTGGAGAGAATTAAACAGTATCCGGGTTTTTAAAACAGTTTGAAAGAGTTTATAGAAAACCAAGAGTTTTAAACTGTTTTGGGAGAACAAATTGTTCTTGAGAATAAAAGGTTTTGAGTATAAACCTATGTTGGAACCATGATATTGGTTTGAGGATTATGAATAGGTTCACTCTGACATGTGACTGAGGTCTTTCTTTGGATGACCTAATTCATATTAATGAGGAGGAGGATATAAGGGTGGAACATCATGCAAAGGAGATAATCTGGAGGATATAAGGTGGGACGTTCTCGGCATCGCCTAACTCTTACCATGATAACTATTAGAGTTACAACAGATTGGAGTTCTCACTTCTTGGTGATTCGAGGATTTAGAGATGTTGTCTTTAGTAGAAATGATGGTAATGATGT
>NW_020200636.1:126065-132162 GCF_001531365.2 Cynara cardunculus var. scolymus
GAACTTAGTCTGATTCACAATATTTTCCATGTGTCAACCCTAAGGAAATGCCTTGCTGATCCTAGTATGGCAATACCACTTCCGGAGATTAAGTTGGATGACAAACTAAATTTTGTAGAAACTCCAGAAGTTATAACCGACCACAAAACCCCGTGTGTTGAGAAACAAAAAAATAAGTCTAGTAAGGGTGCAGTGGCAATTTCACAAACGATCAGAAGCAACATGGGAATTAGAATCTGAAATGAAAGAAAAATATCCATGGTTATTTGAATGAATTCCGGGACGGAATTCTTTTAAGGGGGGGAGAATGTTATAACCAGGTTTGAGACAACCTGGGATTGAGGTAATTTATACTTGTTTATTATGTGGATTACGTGAAATATGCATGTCTAAGTTGAAATACATGATATTGTGTATGCATATATGTGAAAAGATGACATGCCAAAAATGATTTATACATGTATGCATGTGGTGTGAAGCATATATGAGGTGGTGCTTATTGTGATAAACTATTTGGGTGGAAACATTATTCTAATATTTAAAGCTTATATCTTCATGGTTAAGAAATCATGAATTTTATAATGCAAAAATCCACCGCCCAAAGTTATTTCTATTGGACAAAAGCTTTCACCGCCTTTGAAGTTTTATTATTAAAATCCTCCACCGCCTAGGTAAGGATATTTAAAGAAGAGTTTGATAAGGTTATCCTTATCACTTGCACTCTTTTAGAAAAAGAACTTGTGTGTGAGTAAGGTGTTCTTGAAGATTCTGTGTTAAGAATAAAGCTTTTGCTGTGTGATTTTCATCAAGAAAGCTATTTGATAAGGTGAGTTTTCTTTTAAAACGAACTTTGTTTATAAACTGTGAGTTTTAAACTACCGTTGAGTATAAACTATGATTTTTAAACTACTGTTGATTATCAACTGTTGAGTTTGATATTGGTTTTGAAGTTAAAATGATAAACTGTTTTTAACAGTTTTATGATGTTGTTATTTTGGAATCTGGTTTTGATAAATATGAAATAGATTTGTGTTCTTTAACAGCCTTGAGAAGTTGCTGTTTGAATCTATTGTTGGAACTGTTTTGGAGAGAATTAAACAGTATCCGGGTTTTTAAAACAGTTTGAAAGAGTTTACAGAAAAACAAGAGTTTTAAATTGTTTTAGGAGAACAGATTGTTCTTGAGAATAAAAGGTTTTGAGTATAAACCTATGTTGGAACCATGATTTTGGTTTGAGGTTTATGAATAGGTTCACTCTAACATGTGACTGAGGTCTGTCTTTGGATGAACTACTTCATATTAATGAGCAGGAGGATATAAGGGTGGAACATCATGCAAAAGAGATAATCTGAAGGATATAAGGTGGGACGTTCTCGGCATCGCCTAACTCTTACCATGATAACTATTAGAGTTACAATAGATTGGAGTTATCACTTCTTGGTGATTTGAGGATTTAGAGATGTTGTCTTYAGTAGAAATGATGGTAATGATGTGATGGTATTGGAGATAATATAATTCGTGATTGTTGATGCTTTGGGTAAAAACATTGATTATGAGGAAACAGAGGGGCTCTGGTTATACCTTGCAAGGACCAGAGGGGCTCTAATTGACCCTCATAATAGAATCAGAGGATATTGGATACTAATTCATTTTGCAAAATCTTTTATGAATTTATGAGTTTGGAAAATAAGCTTCATATCTTTGAGAAGCAAGCTTAGTGCTTTTATTTATTGTTTTAAAATGAATATTTTCATGAGGAACCAGAGGAGCTCTGGTTGGTTCTCATTATTGGGCCAGAGGATTTTGGTTATTGATTTGGAGGATGAGCAAGTTTTTTACTATACGTATTAAGTGGATTAAAGGTTTTGTATTTATTGATAAGAGCATCTATGTCAAAATCATGTTTTTGAAGTTTTAAGAAAAGGAGTTTTATACTTAGAATCTTTTTTGAAAAACAGACCACAGAAGCTCTGGTTAAGCGTTGAACTAGAGTGGCTCTGGTTGGTCATATCTTTTGAACCAGAAGCTCTGGTTAGTTCAACCAGAGGCTCTGGACGAACATGAACTTTTTATAATTGTTTGTTTTATGAAARAGGCTATCTTATTGATTGAGAGTTTATCTAAAGATCATTTATWTGAGTGAAGTTTTGATTAGTACAACCAGAGGCTCTGGTCATGAAGACCAGAAGCTCTGGAAGWGAGACCAGAGGGGCTCTGGTCCTGTGTTGAAATATATTYWAAGTATGGTTTGAAACYAGAGGCTCTGGTCKTGAAGRCCAGAAGCTCTGGAAGAGAGACYAGAGAGGCTCTGGTCTTAGGTTTTGAAAWGGTTTTGRAAWATTTTCTAAGTCTGGTTGGTTCAACCAGAGGCTCTKGTCGTGAAGACCAGAAGCTCTGGAAGAGAGACYAGAGGGGCTCTGGTCCTAAATGTCGAATTATATTCTAAGTGTGGTGTGAAACYARCGGCTCTGGTCGTGAAGACCAGAAGCTYTGGAAGAGAGACCAGAGGAGYTCTGGTCTTGAATGTCGAATTATATTCCAAGTCTGGTTAGTGAAACCAGAGGCTCTGGTCGAGGAACYAGAAGCTCTGGAAGAGRGACCAGARGGGMTCTGGTCAAGGATGTGTCRAAATATTTTCTAAGTGTGGTTYAGAACCAGAGGCTCTGGTCATSAAGACCAGAAGCTCTGGAAGAGAGACCACARGGGCTCTGGTCCTGSWTGTCGAAATATTTTCTAAGTGTTGTTTGAAACCAGAGGSSYGATGGACCAAAGCAGTATGTTTTTAGTTTTGCTTCATATGTTGAATGATTTGAAATAAATGTTTTGGTGATCTTCACCCTGCATTACATAAAAGGRAACCTCACTAGACATTCATGTCTAACCCTCATTTTGTGTTTTTAAATTATGTGTGCAGGTAATGATAAGGGAAAGTGTATTATATGAATTACTTCCCTATATGCTTAACTGTTTTGGAAGCGTAGATGCTTTGATGCAAGAGCATGTACTTTTGGAATTTTTGGGCTGCGTATTTTATATTATAGACTCTTGTATCAAGGACGTATGTGGGAAAACATGTATTCTATATATGAAATATGTGTTATATGCAATGTGTGGATTTGGGGTGTTATACCATCGAAAGGTGTAATCAGATTCAGAAAGAAAGGTAAGCTCAGTCCAAGGTATGTTGGGCCATTCAGGATTTGTAAACGAATTAGGCCAGTAGCTTATCAGTTAGAACTACCTGAAGAGCTTAGTCTAATCCATAACACTTTTCATGTATCAAACTTACATAAATGCTTAGCAGATCCGAGTCTAGTTGTACCACTTCCAGTAGTTAAACTGGACAGTTAACTGAATTTTCTAGAGACACCAGAAGCTGTGATTGACCGAAAGATCTGGGTGTTGAGAAATAAAGAGATCAGTTTGGTTAAAGTTCAGTGGCAGTTTCATAAGGGATCAGAAGAAACATTGGAACTGGAATCGAAAATGAAATCAGAATATCTATGACTTTTTGATTAAAGGAATTCCAGGACGGAATTCTTTTGAGTGGTGGATAATGTGATAACCGGGTCTTGGTTATCACCTGAGGTAATTAAATACGTGATTATCTGTTATATGATAATATAAAAACATGATAAATTGATGGACTTGATCATGCGAGTATGTGAGTTTATATGCATAGATGTGAATATGCATGACTAAAAATATGTTAGTATGCATCAGTTTAATATGCATAAATGTTATATGCGTGCATACTGAGTTAAATAAAAAGTTGAATGTATGCATATGAATAAATTATATGCACAAGTATGTATCTATACATACATATGGGTACCTATGGAGGCTGTGTAGTCGCCTTTCCAAAAGAGGAAAGGAGTATATATATGAGAGTAAAGCCTTTTCTCAAAACCTTGAGAGTGATTTAAGAGGAAGCCTGTCCGGATTGCATATAAGCTAGGATTCAAAGTTGGATTCATTGAAAAATTTTAATGTGAGTGGTTAAATGTCTTTAAAAAGTATTTTGATTTGTTTACTAAAATGAATTATGAACTATGAATTATCATCCGAATTTGGCTTTAATCGGACAAGAGACGTTCGAATTAAGTTATAAATCAAACTAGTGTCGTTTCATTAAGCTTTAAACCGATCATAGTGTTGAGCGGTTTAGAAAGTTGGTGAGATTTTGAATTATGTAATCCGGACAAAGATTTTGAACGGAAAAGTAGGAATACAATCAAGAGCTATCCGGTTTAGACATAAATCGGTCAAGGGCTTGCCCGGTGTACTATAAGTCCGGTTATGTTTTGATCGGACTTTAGTGTTGGAAAATGATTCCATGTATATAAACCAGACAAAGCTTGATCGGACTTGTTTTAACACTGTCCGGATTGGTAAATTCGACAAGTGGACATGTTGTCTGGATTAGTAAATCGGACATATGACTTGTGTTGTCTGGATTTGTAAATCAGACATATAACTTGTGTTGTCCGGATTATTACTCCGGCCAAGACTTGACTGAAGATGAAGTCCGACCTAGTCCATGTTGACCAAATTGTCACACCCCGCTAAAGCGGAATCACGAGATGTAACAGGCAAGCGAGTCATAGCAACAGTTCATAAATAACACTATTTCAAGTTGTTCAAAATAAAATGATTCATCGACATAACAGGAGTTAGAATTTACACAACGTTCACAAATACGTCAAAAACTTGACTTAATGGATCCTGGTTCAAGTATGCTCCCTTAAAAATCCAAACCACTTACTTAGAACCTGAAAAGCATGGAAATAAAAACGAGGTCAACTACAAAGAGTTGTTGAGTTCACGGGTTTTCACATGCATAAAACATTTCAATGCATAAANCAATGTGTGGATTTGGGGTGTTACAGATTGGTATCAAAGCCTAAGTTTAAGGGATTTAGGTGATCAATTGCATGATGATGCCTAGACTTAAACTATTCTATTGCATATTAGGGTCCCAGACATAGTTAGAACCTTTGAAATAAATATGATAAGTTAAGAGGTCAGTGTGTAAGGTATTTTCGGATTACATCTTGCCAATGTAATTTTGGATCTACAAGTACATAACTGAACTTGGACACTTTATTATATTTGGGAATGTGAAAAATATGTGTTTTTAACTTTGATATCTACAGATGACTAGTAGATGAAGAAGGTCAGAAAGGATTACCCGCCCCAATGATGAAAGAATCCCCTGTTGCTCCTACTGGCACCTCTGAGGACAAAAGCAGAGGTAAAGGCAAAGGTAGGGAGCATACCAGAGACAGAATAAGCCAGCCCGAAATTAATATGAATCAAGCATAATCAAACTCTGAAAACATAAATCAAGAACAGATGTCTCACCCAGAATATATAACAAAAGACATATTAGCTGAAGAAATGGGGAAGCTAAGGGAAACATTGACTTCTATTTTGAAGAATCATGCCAGAATAGAGACAGACAGAATTGAAGTTACTTTAATAAACCGAGAGATTGTCATAGCCATGAATCCGGCTACATTTTCATTGACTATTGATGCATCAGAGGTAACATAAAGAAACAAGAACAGAGAAGAAGAAGGGAAAGGGATAGAAAAGAGGAAATGGGAAGGTCCATCAACCGGATACAAAGGACCAAAAGTTGTAAAGCATGGAAATAGGCCCATACAAAGATTCAATGAAAAGATTTGTCCCCGATATCATCAAGTTCATCAGGGAGAATGCAGAAGTGGGATAAAGAAATGTTATAGATGTGGTGAAACTGGTCATATATCAAATGGTTGCCCAACAGTTAAATGGTGTTTTAATTGTAATTCTCCAGATCACCTCAGACCAAATTGCCCACAAATGAAAACCCCACAGTTAACCATGGAGAGCAATACATCAACAGGTCGAGGAAGACCGAATATGGGCAGAGGAGCCACAGGTGGGGCGTAGGGTCGATCTTTTCAAATGACCACACATGAAGCAGAAACTACACCCGATGTAGTAACAGGTACATTTTTCGTAAACTCCATACATGCTAAAGTATTATTTGACTCGGGTGTAAACTCCTCGTTTGTATTCCCATCATTTGCCTCATATGCTCATATGAATT
>NW_020200636.1:138447-139909 GCF_001531365.2 Cynara cardunculus var. scolymus
CATTTATTCTAAGTGCAATAATATTTATCAAACAAAATATAGCAACCCGACTAAGTAGTTCCTTAGCCCAAGAGGTTCCAAGTAAAACTTGACTAAGCTGTTCCTTACCCCAAGAGATTCCAAGTAAAGCATCGATTAAACAGTTCTTTAGTCACAAGTATCATAAACATAAACATGCAAAGTTTGCTTAATCTCATGCTTTTCCCCCATAAAACATATAAAAAGCATTAAAAATGGGGCCGTGAGAACTCACAAGTTTGGCGAATATCCGTGTGTTTCCTCTAGGGACTTGCTATGCTTGCTCGAACTTCCTGACAGACCAAGCAGCGCTATGTTAACTTAATGGTTTCCTTGAATTAAGTAGGACAAAGTTGGTTCCAATGCAAAGCCATCAAATATTTTCATAAAATAAAGCCGATATTTTTAATATTTAAATAAAAAGGAACCTTCTAAAACCYTATTAATGACATCATTAAATATCATCCCAAAACAATGATGGCAGCCGCCATCTATCAAAATCAAAGGATTTTGAGTGGGTTTAACACTCTTTTCAAGAATTCCTCAACCTTGAGTCATACGCCTCCCAAGACTGTTTGCATGCCCAAGAATGACAGCAATGATCGGGAGGGTCTCGAGCTCAACATTTTCAAGAATCAAAACTTTAAATACCAAAAATCAATATAAACCCAGAAAAGAGAGTAAAATAATAAGGATTTTAATTCCAGCAAGCTACAAGATGAGAGAATCGATTTAAAGATGCATGCAAGATTTAATCATCCGAGAGTATGATCAGACCTCACATGCAAGAGCTCTCTTCTTCTTTCTTTGAGATTAAAGATTCTTGGGTCACAGATTATCATCCCCGTGAAGACACATGCAGGTCTTTGATGATTAATCTCACCTCTTTAAATCTCATAAATTTATTTAAAGAATAAAGTAGAAAGATAAAGAAGTTCGAACAACTAAAAGGGAATAAAACAGTTCGTAAAACATACCTTTTTCTTGACTGAAAATCTCGAACCAGACTCAAAACAGCATAAAGCTTGAGTTTTTGCAAGAAGAAGAAGTTGGTTGGAAGGTGATGAAGTTAGAGAGAGAGAGAACGAAAGGCTGGAACTTCTTGAAGAATGAGGAGTTTTCAAAAGGGGAGGGGAGTATTTAGATGGGGCTTTTTGAAAGAAAATGGGCTGTCCTCCCAAGGCCCAAGCCCAAGATGTTAAATTTCCAAATGCTAGGCCCCAAAAATCTAAAACAAACAACAATTTGACAAAAGATTTTAAAACTCCACTCCTATAAAATAATAATAGGCAACTAAATAAATAAAAGAAAATTGAAACTTTGGAAATTTTTGAATTTTAAAAGAACGAGACTAAAATATCAACTTTATCTTTTTGTGAAATATTTCAAGACTAATTGGCTTGCATGAATTAACTTGGTTAGCTACCGTCGAAACATGATCTAA
>NW_020200636.1:144054-145652 GCF_001531365.2 Cynara cardunculus var. scolymus
ATGTGGCACAAGGTTTGCCAATTCATGAAATCTTGTTGTGTACGCAGAGATATTGTCTCCTTTCATTTCGAGGTTCCACAACTCCATTTCCAATTTTTGGAGTTCAATCCTCGGACAGTATTCGTCCCTTAGCAACTTCTTAAACTCTTCCCAGGAAAGTCGGTTAGCAGCTTCTCGACCTCTGGTTTGAATTATAGTGTTCCACCAAGTTAGCGCCCTTCCTTGCAATAGGCATGTCGTATACTCGACCTTATTTCATTCGGTGCACTTGCTAATGTGCAGAACGGACTCCATACTCTCGAGCCATGATAGTAATCCTACCGCTCCTTTGGTTCCATTGAATTCCTTGGGGTTGCAAGCTCTGAAAGTCTTGTATGTACATTCCTGCGGAGGCCTAGGCTCAGTGTTTGAAGTTTGGTTGGCATTCAGCCCAGCAGCCACTTGGTTGACTATATTGGGAAGTGCTGCGATAAGTTGATCCGATACAAGTTGTGCTATATTGGGATTCTCCCTTCTCGGCGGCATTTCTTTGGACCCTATTCAGAATGGAATTCATAAATTGATGGCAAAACAAGGGTGATAGGTCCCCAGATATTTCGATGATACTCAAAGGTATTCTTCACAGGAAAAAAAAATAATCAGGTAATACCAACACCAAAATAGAGAAAACTTATTCGTACAATAATTTGGCATAATATATATTCTTCAAAAGGTGCCCATGCATTGAAATTGGATGATGAGTACAAGACAAGATCCCTAACGTCTGAACRAAAGAGTATCCTATTTCAAATTTCTTCTAGATCAACATCCATCCTATGGCTATTCCTAATGCTAGCATCATCATGCTACAAACAAACAGCCATCTATACAACCTCCTAATTTCATGCCGGGCTGCAGCAGTAGCCTCTCTGTTCCTTATTAGGCTCTCATGATGTGCTTCCATTATATCGGACAGGTTGTTGAGGATGTGATGTTGATAACTCAGTCGAGTCTTGTGTACTTRTGTGTCCGCWGCAATCCTTCTTACCCACTCTCTTTCYGTTGGATTCATCCCTTGAGGGTAAGACGCAGGTATTTCGGTCACAATCTGAGTCATTCTGCTCCCTTCGTGGGGTCGGGATGACTCCCCTACGACCCTCCGTGAGTTCTCAAATGTTACCCTCTGTGGCAGTGGGACACTCTTTCTGGGCGTGACTCTGACTCTTCCATCGCCTCTGGTCTTCTTGACCAGCGCCTCTAGTCCTAGGAAACGGATATTCATAAAAGTGCAACAAGACTCAGGCTTTTCAAATTCATTTCATTTGCTGGAGCATACCTCTTGTTAGGATCGATTAAGTTTTCTTCTTATTACACATCAATTAAGCACAGGTGATCAGGCTCTACTTAAGCGATATGTAACAATAAAACCCGCTWTAAARCAYATGATTTCAGATTTCATGAAAATCATTTGGAAAATTTTTGGTTATAGTCGATGGTTTTTAAARAAAACCAGCGTTCTCTATAACTAAGGCTCTGATACCAAATCTGCACACCCCGCTAAAGCGGAATCACGAGATGTAACAGTCAAGCGAGTCATAGCAACAGTTCATAAATAACAC
>NW_020200636.1:146603-167711 GCF_001531365.2 Cynara cardunculus var. scolymus
ATATTTTTAATATTTAAATAAAAAGGAACCTTCTAAAACCTTATTAAAAACATCATTAAATGTCATCCCAAAACAATGATGGCAGCCGCCATCTATCAAAATCAAGGGATTTTGAGTGGGTTTAACACTCTTTTCAAAAATTCCTCAACCTTGAGTCATACGCCTCCCAAGACTGTTTGCATGCCCAAGAATGACAGCAATGATGGGGAGGGTGTCGAGCTCAACGTTTTCAAGAATCATAACTTTTAATACCAAAAATCAATATAAACCCAGAAAAGTGAGTAAAATAATAAGGATTCTAATTCCAGCAAGCTACAAGATGAGAGAATCGATTTAAAGATGCATGCAAGATTTAATCATCCGAGAGTACGATCAGACCTCACATGCAAGAGCTCTCTTCTTCTTTCTTTGATATTAAAGATTCTTGGGTCACAGATTATCATACCCGTGAAGACACATGCAGGTCTTTGATGATTAATCTCACCTCTTTAAATCTCATAAATTTATTTAAAGAATCGAGTAGAAAGATAAAGAAGTTCGAACAACTAAAAGGGAATAAAACAGTTCGTAAAACATACCTTTTTCTTGACCGAAAATCTCGAACCAGACTCAAAAGAGCAGAAATCTTGAGTTTTTGCAAGAAGAAAAAGTTGGTTGGAAGGTGATAAAGTTAGATAGAGAGAGAGAACGAAAGGCTGGAACTTTTTGAAGAATGAGGATTTTTCAAAAGGGGAGGGGAGTATTTATATGGGGCTTTTTGAAAGAAAATGGGMTGTCCTTCCAAGGCCCAAGCCCAAGATGTTAAATTTTCAAATGCTAGGCCCCAAAAATCTAAAACAAACAAAACAATTTGACAAAAGATTTTAAAACTCCACTCCTATAAAATAATAATAGGCAACTAAATAAATAAAAGAAAATTGAAACTTTGGAAAATTTTTAATTTTAAAAGAATGAGACTAAAATATCAACTTTATCTTTTTGTGAAATATTTGAAGACTAATTGGCTTGCATGAATTAACTTGGTTAGCTACCGTCGAAACATGATCTAATCAGACTAACAAGACGATCTCTGAGGCTAAATCCTAAAAAGGCTTAGTTTTCAATCAGGATCCTGAAATAAAGTACTAACCTGAAATCCCACAATGTAGAGTTGTCACCCAAATTGTTAAGGTTGATTGGATTGGTACTTTGACTAAAGGTATTTATTCAAATGAATCATTAATATGATAAAGACTGAGAGGTTTTATAAAGACGATTTTGAACTGATAATATTCTACTAGGATATTTATGACTTCAGTCTGTTCTAATTGGAGATATTTTGTAAAAGATTTGATGAGGAAATAAGGGTGGCATATCAAGGAGAGGTGTACCATGGGATAAGGGTGGAATATCAAGGAGAGGTGTAGCTTTGGATATAAGGGTGGCATTTGTATGTGTGTACTATGATTACTGTGATTTTGAGTCTTTATTTCTTTGTGATTTAAAGATTTAAGATCAGGGTTTGTTAGGATCAAGCGCTTACCACTACGCCAAAAACAAATTGCCTTGGTGAAGGCGCAACTTTATTTCCCTTATAGCGTAACAGCCAGCGCCACATTTCGATTTAGGAAGATGCTGGTCCTATGACCCAACATCCCCCCCCAGCATCTACCAACACTAACGAGAGCTTCGCTAGAAGTCAATGGTTGCACAACATGCCTTTCGCATAAATATGCACACCTTGCATATTATGCACACCATGGGATTCGAACCCGTGACCTACTCTGATACCAATTGTTAAGTCCAAAATTCATACAAACATGATAAGATCTTCAAGAATCAAGATGAATAGAATAGTAGAGAGAGAATATCATCAAAGATTGATTTGATTGAGAGAGAGAAATTACAGCTGAAATCTTGATTACAATCTGCTAATCACTTGGTAGTGACAATTACAAGGAAAATACTATTTATACTAGGAAATAGTAAAGCTACACTATTACAATGTAAAACTACACTAAGGAGAAACTTGAATCGATTATGATCTTCTTGTTGTTCGACTTCGTCAGAAGACTTTGTAAATTTTACTGAATACTCGGGACCACAAAAAATATATTCAGAATTACATAAGGTCGGGGCATAACGTAAAACTTTTTCTAAAAATTTAGGATTTTCATACACCAGCCCTTCCCGAAGGTTAAAATATCTAGTTTCAGATGGTTTGTTTAGAAAAATGGTTTGATCGGTTTGTCCTCTTTTGTATAAAATTTCTTCTTTAACCTTCAGAGTTTTATTTAACTGAATTATTTGTAGATCAARCTTACTTATTTTAACAACCTGTTCTTCATTAACTAATGCTAATGATTTATATTTTTCCTTTAGTTCAGATAACTCGGCTTTTAAAACATTGGATTTTTCATCAAATAATTTGGACTCAGATTGCAAAGACTTAGCCCAATTCAAGTTTCCAGCATTTTCAATATATAATTTGGTATATTTTTTTTTTTGCGTTTTTAATTGATCTATGTCTAGTTTTATTTTTTTAGAGTTTAATATTTTTTATGTGTGTTGTATTTTTTCAATAAAATGGTTTCTAATATTTTAGAATTTTTACAGGTTAATGGCGGAACAACGACATCAATCTGACGAGGAATCTCATGTTCCTTCCATCATATTTGATAATATTCCCATTCACCGGCCCAATCAACCTATTCCTTCATAAACCCTTTTCCCTTCAATAAAATATCTTGACATTAAGCCAAACAACCATACTTTCTCTTTTGTGACGCCAGCCGAATATCCAATTATACCAGAAATTCTAAAAGGCCACCCAATAGCTTATTCTTAATCTGCGAATACTCCTGTTCCGATGGTGTATCTACAACAATTTTGGGGAACGCTTACTCTAGAAAAGGACGGAGACACTATCTATTTTCAAGTAGAAGTAGATGAATATGTCAGTCGCCTGACATTGAAAAGATTAAGAATAATTCTTCGTCTTCCTGGTCCTGGATATACTGGTTTCGGAGACTTTGTTTCTGACGAACAGTTGTGCTTAATTATTAAAAGATTAGGATACTCTGCAGAGTTGACTAATCCTACTCAGTTCAAAAGACGATTTCTACATTCCATATGGCATATGTTGTTCTCAATTCTAAATAGATGTCTGACATCGAAAACCGCGGGCATAGACACTTGCAGCAGTACGTTTCTAAAGTTCTTTCATGGAATTGTCTTTTCAAGAAACTATGACTATGCGTTAGTCATATGGAATGAACTGGTAGAGCTAGTTAATGCAAAACGATTTTCGTCCAAAGCAAGAAAATTCGTGCCTTTTCAGAGATTTTTGCAATTGTTTATCAAGGCCATGATGAATGCAAATGAAGATATTCCTGCCAGATCAAAAGCTGAAAAAGGACATACATTTGTCATGACCAGAATAAGGCAACACACAGAAGTTGAAAACTTGGATTCCATAATGGCTATTCCAYCAGAACWTATYGYCTTAGCTGATCAGACCGCTCAGTGCGTAATAGATTATAGGCGAGTGATAGATCCAATAGCTCAACCAGAACCGGTTGAACTTGCCCACGGATCACCCCATGTTTCAGATGTGAGAGAGGTGTTATAAATAGAAGAGCGTGTTCAGGAACAGGGGTTACCGGAATAGGGAAGTGAGTTGAGAGAAAAAAAATTGAGAGGGGTGAACAGGCGGGGGGAGCGTCTGATCAGCAAAGTACTCCAACTGTCAGTACTTCTTCAACTTCCTCAAGTTCGGAAGCTACTGAATGTGATAATGAGGCACATTCTGGGGATGATCAAGATGATTATGATGATGGAGCAGATGATCGTGGTCAATCTATTCCTGCTCAGAATATTCCTATTGGAACTCTTGTTGGTGACATTGATGACATATTTCCTGAATATTTCAAGTTACCAATGACTCACCAGCCGGATTGTTTAAATCGCTCCATGATCCGTTCAATTATCAATGGTTTACCAGACGGATTGGCTAAATCGCTTGATTATCCGCACAAGTGTTGTCCGGATAAACCTATATCAAACAACTCAAAATTCACACGGATGTTAAATCGTACAAGTATCAAGCGGATAACACCCTAAATTGCACAAGTATTAAGCGGACTAATATTCAACCAAAAACACAAAATTTTACACTTTTTACCAAAATTTTGGATCAAAACATGAAAAAATATGACTTTTGAAGAACATTTTCTAGAATACGAAAACTCAAATTTCGACTAAAACTGGTTAAAACTTGCTTAAAATCAAAAATAGTGTGAATCAAGATTGTTCGAAATACAGAAACGAATCTAGCGATATAAATCTTTTCTAATAACCCTCAAAAAATAGCAAATTTAGGCTCAAAAACCCAATCTGGACGAAGAACACAAGAACAGTGATGAACAGCATAGACCCAGATCGATGAATCTTCAAAAATTCGTGAAAAAAAATGCAAAAATTGTTTAATCCTCTAATCAAAACTGCTGCAGTCTGCTCTGATACCAATTATTAGGATCAAGCGCTTACCACTACACCAAAAGCAATTGCCTTGGTGAAGGCGCAACTTTATTTCCCTTATAGCGTAGCAGCCAGTGCCACGTTTCGATTTAGGAAGATGCTGGTCCTATGACCCAACAGGGTTCTTATTGGAAATCATAGTCTGGATGTTATTAAGGAGATGATAACATGTTATAACTGAAGCTTTAAATAAACCATGTTTTTAATTAAAAAGGTTTAAAGTGGTGTTATGTGAATTTGGAAACTCCCAACCTATTTGGTTTGGGTATGTTATTTAAAAAGCTGAGTGATTGGCTTTGAAATTGAAAAGGTATTGGTATTATGTTTTACATGTTCATATATTTGTTGTATACATGAAAAGTTGATTTAAATAATATTTTGGTGATCTTCACCCTGCAATGACATGGAAAAAGGGATCTCACTAGACCTTCCGGTCTAACCCTCATTTTGTGATTTTAAATATGTATTGCACAATCAGGGGAAGAGGATAATGTGATATTTTCCTATATGCATGTCTGTATGAAGATTTGCCGATGATGTATATAGTTCTTGGTAGAAGAATGTGTTAGGAATGAAATTCCGTGTAAAATTGTATTTGTCTTGAAAGATAAAATTGTTTATAATTGTTTTAAAGTCATCGTGTTTGACTTTTCTTAGAGTTGTTTGACTTTGACTTTGTCTTGTTGTTTGACCCTATATAAAGGGTGTTGGCTTTGTAATTTTTGTGGGGATTCTCATTTGTAATATCTGATTCAAATATAGAGTTTGACCACATTTGATGAGTTGACTTTCTCTCTCTCTACTCCTTCTATGTTCTCAATAGAAAATACAGATCTACCATTGTTCTTGAAGAATTTTCAAGATTGATTGATATTGGACCCTCAGAATGTTGATTAGTACAAGAAATGTATTTTAGGATTTTTGGACCATGTATTATGTATGGTAGATTCTTGTATTTGGGGACCTGAATGGTGTATAATCATGTATTTCTTGTAAATGAAGTACGTGTTACATGTAATGTGTGGCATGGGGTGTTACAGAAAGTGGTATCAGAGCCTGAGTTTAAAGGATTTTGGTATTTAAAGCATGATACCTAGACTTAAACTATTTCATTGCATGTTAGGGGTCCCGGACATAGTTAGCACCATTGAAAATAAATATGAGGAATTAAAAGAATAGTGTGTATGGAAAATTTTAATTACATATGGCCAATGTAACTATTTCATTGTTCTTGAGGTTTAAAAAGGTTTTGAATATAAACCTATTTTGAGACCATGATTGGTTAAAACTATGGACGAGGTTCACTCTGACGTATTTGACTTTGTTCCGTCATTGGAAGAAATAGTCTGTAGATTTTGATTAAAACTATGAACAAGGTTCACTCTGACGTATTTGACTTCGTTTCGTCATTGGATGAAATAGTCTATAAATTTCGATTAAAACTATGAACGAGGTTCACTCTGACAGAATTGAATGCAGCTTACCATTGGCTGAAATAGTTCATAAGAATTTCAGAAGAAATAAGGGTGGTCGTTGTGTGTGATGGATATAGCTGTAGCTGTTAACAGGAATTTTGGATGTAATAAGGATGGTCGTTGTGTGTGCATGGTATAACTATTGCTATTATATCTTTTAAGATTACAACAGATTGGAGTTCTCACTTCTTGGTGATTTGAGAATTTAGAGATGTTGTTCTTATTAGAAATAATAGTATTGATGTTATGGTTACGGGAAAATATGGCCTATGGTCATTGATTTTGGTTAAAAGTGTTTTGGATCAGAATGTTCATTTTGTAAGGAATCAGAGGGGCTCTGGTTATTCCTTGAAAGGAACCAGAGGGGCTCTGGTTGTTCCTCAATATAGAACAAGAGGGTTCTGGATGATGGATTGAAAATTATACAAGTCCTTTACAAAGTTTTAGTTAAACAAGAGGCTCTGTATTCGTAAGAAATGAGCTTTGTGTCAAATGTACATTTTTAAAGATATTTCAAATATTTTTATACTTAGAATCTTTTTATGAAAATCAGATAAGAGGGGCTCTGGTTGGCTTACACGTTGAACTAGAGGCTCTGGTTGGTCTTGTCTTTTGAACCAGAAGCTCTGGTTAGTACAGCCAGAAGCTCTGGTTATACATGAACTCTTTTTGATCATTTTTAGTTATGGAAAACCTATTTCATTGATTACAAAGTTAGTCAAGGAACATTATGAGCAATTACTTGAGCAAGAGGCTCTGGTTATTACAATAAGATGCTCTGGTAGAGGAACCAGAGGGGCTCTGGTCCTCTTATGAGTTGAAATATTTTCTAAGTGTGATATTTGGAACCAGAGGTCCGATGGACTCAAACAGAATATGGTTTTATCCTTCATAATATGAAAGGATTTAAATATTTTGGCGATCTTCACCCTTCATTACTTAAAAAGGGAACCTCACTAGACATTCATGTCTAACCCTTATTTTGTGTTTTCAAATATGGGTGCAGGTAATGATAATAAGAGAAAGAGCATTCTATGATTATTTCCCTATGTGCTTAGATTATGAAGACCAGTCTGAATAAGTTTTTGGGGAATGGATATTATACAAGAGCATGTATTTTCGAATTTTTGTATTGTGTATTTTGTATCATAGACTCTTGTATTATGGACCTTTATGGGCTTGATCATATGTTTTATGTATGAAATATATGTTATATGCAATGTATGATTTGGGGATGTTATAGAGTTGGTATCAGAACTTGAGTTTAAGAGATTTAGGTATTCACATGCATGATGCCTAGATTTAAACTGTTTTATTACATATCAGTGTCCCAGACATAGTTAGCATGTTTGGAATAAATGTGATAAGTTAAGAGAACAGTGTGTAAGATATTTTCGGATTACATCTGACCAATGTAATTTTGAATCTACAGGTACATAACTGAACTTGAACACTTTATTATATTTTGGAGATGTGAAAATATTTTTATTAACTTTGATATCTACGGATGACTAGTATATCCAAAAGGTCTAAAAGAATCGCACACCCCAATCCTAATGAAGAAGAGGATTCTCCTATTCTTGCCCCTGTTGGCACATCTGAGGGCAGAAGCAGAGGCAGGGAGAGGCAGAGGCCAAGGCAGAGCACAGACTAGAGGCAGAATTAGCCAGCCCGAGATTGATACAGATCAAACAGAATCCAACTCTGAAAATGTGAATCAAAAACAGATGCCTCAACTAGAATATGTGACTAGAGACATGCTTGCTGAAGAAATGGGAAAGCTAAGGGAAACATTGACTTCCATTTTTGGGATTCCTGCAAGAATCGAGACTGGCAGAGTTGAGATTAATCCACCGGTCACGGTTATCATTAATAAAGAAGGGGATGTCAAGATGTTTCTGACTTGCAAACCACCAACCTTCTCCGGAGAAAGAGATCCAATTAAAGCTATGTGTTGGATCAAAGAGATAAAGTCTGTGTTCAATACCATCCGATGTGCTGAGATAGATAAAGTCAGATTTGCAGTTTCCATGTTGAAATCAAATGCATTATTTTGGCGGGAAGTAGAATCCTTAGCCAGAACAGATATTTTGCAGACTATGACATGGCCAGAGTTTGTCAACAGATTCAAGGAGCATTTTTGCCCGAAAGCTACTGTTAGACAAATGGAAGAAGATTTTCTGAAATTAGAACAAGGAAACAGAATGGTGAGAGAATATACAGAAAAGTTCATTGAATACTCGAGGTTTGCAGAACACTATATCTCTTCGGAATCTAGAAAAGTGGAGAGATATATTTGGGGGTTGAAGCCATCAATTCAGGAGTTTGTGATAGCCATGAATCCGACTACATTTTCATTAATGGTCGACGCAGTAGAGGTAATAGAAAGAAACAATAATAGAAGTGAAGAAGGAAAGCAAGTAGAGAAAAGGAAATGGGAGGGATCATCGGCAAGTTATCGGGGATCAAAAACTGTCAAATTTAATAATAGATCAAAGCAGAGACCAAAGGAAAGAGCCTGTCCCCGGTGTCGACAGTATCACCGAGGAGAATACAGAGCAGAGCCAATAAAATGTTTTAGTTGTGGTGAAATTGGGCATACTTCGAATTCCTGTCGGCAAAACAGAAAATTTTTCCACTGTAATTCACCATATCATTTCAAGAACAATTGCCCACAGTTGAAAGCTCCACAGCTTACCATGGGGATCAATACATCGATTGGCCATGGGAGACCAAGTATGAGCAAACGAGGAACGGGTGGGGTGCAGGGTCGATCTTTTCAAATGACCAAACATGAAGCCAAAACTACACCCGATGTAGTGACAAGTATATTACTCGTGAACTCATTATATGCTAAAGTGTTGTTTGATTCGAGAGAAAACTTCTCGTTTGTATCCCCATCATATGCTTTATGTGCACGTATGAATTCTGTGCCTCTTGACTATAAATTAGTAGTTGATACTGCTAACGGTCAAGCATCTGTGAATTGCATGTTCAATAGCTACACCATTATGATTGAGGGATGGGAACTATCGATCAGACTATTTCCCATGCCTATGAAAGATTTTGATGTGGTAATAGGGATGGATTGGTTGGCAATGAATCAGGCCAACATTGTTTGTGATAAAAAGATCATCATAATTATGTTGTCAGACAGAGGGACAGTCATTATATACGGAGATCGTCAGGGTCATCATACCGGCTTGCTATCTATGATGAAAACCAGAAAATGTATTCAAAAGAAGTGCCAAGGATTTTTAGCTTATGTAGTTGATGCTAAGAAAGAAAAGGGAAAGAAGGAATTGATTCCGATTGTTAGTGATTATTCTGAAGTATTTCCAAAAGACTTGTCAGGATTACCACCAGATAGAGTTATTGAATTTGGAATTGATTTGATACATGGAGTAGCACCAGTAGCCAAAGCACCGATTGATTAGCTCCGCCTGAACTTAAAGAATTGGTCACACAGTTCAAGGATTTACTTGACAAAGGATTCATCAGGCGAAGTACTTCACCATGGGGATCTCTAGTTTTGTTTGTGAAAAAGAAAGATGGCACTATGCATATGTGTATTGACTATCAAGAGTTAAACAAACTGACTATAAAGAACAAATATCCATTACCCAGGATCGATGATTTGTTTGACCAACTGGTGGGAGCCAGTTATTTCTCCAAGATTGACTTACGATCAGGTTACCATCAGTTGTAAGTTAAAAAAGATGATATTGCAAAAACAACGTTCCTAACGCGGTATGGGCACCATGAATTCCTAGTTATGCCATTCGGTTTGACCAACGAACCTGCAGATTTCATGAATCTGGTGAATCGAGTATGTTGAGAATACCTCGATAAATTGGTTATTGTATTTATCAATGATATTCTTATATACTCCAAAACCCAAGAAGAGCATGCAGAACATCTTCTATTGATCCTTGAACTTTTGAAAAGAAAAAAGTTGTATGCGAAACTTTCAAAGTGTGAATTTTGGCTAAGGGAAGTCCAATTCCTCGGACATGTCATATATGAGGCTGGAGTAAAAGTGGATCATGTAAAGATTGAGGCAGTTGCAAAATGGGAAGCACCAAAAACACCATCTGAAATCTGAAGCTTTTTGGGGTTAGCAGGCTACTACCGCAAGTTTATTCAAGACTTTTAAAAATAGCCATGCCATTGACCAAATTGACTCGGAAAAATTTTATGTTTCAGTGGGAAGAAGAACAGTAGAAAGCTTTCTAGTTATTAAAATATTATCTTTGCAGTGCTCCGATATTATCTCTACCGGATGGAACTGAAGACTTTATGGTATATAGTGATACATCAAAGTTGGGTTTGGGCTGTTTCTTGATGCAAAGAGGTAAAGTTATATAATATGCGTCTCGGCAATTGAAAGATCATGAAAAGCAATATCCGACTCACGACATGGAATTGGCGGCTATGGTTTTTTCTCTAAAAATATGGAGACATTATCTATTGGGAATGAAGTGCCAAATCTATATTGATCACAAGAGTTTGCAACACTTGTTCAACCAAAAGGAATTGAATATGAGGCAGCATCGATGGATCGAACTTGTTAATGATTATGATTGTGAGATTCTCTATCACCCGGGAAAAGCCAATGTGGTTGCCAACGCTTTGAGCCGAAAGTAAGGAAGTCGAACAACTAAAGCAATGAAAATCTTTTTAACTCCTGATCTTCATCATGAGATCTCGAAATGTCAAAAAGAGGATGTCAAGGAAGAACATAAGAAGACAGAAAAAGTAGGTAAGTTGATTTCCATCATGAAGCCAAATGATGAAGGAATATTATGTTTCCAAGGCCGGATATGGGTACCACACTATGGGAATACGCAAGAAATCATCCTGAATGAAAGCCACAAGTCCCGTTTTTTGATTCATCCAGGTACAAACAAGATGTATAACGATTTGAAGATATTTTATTGGTGGCCAGGTTAAGAAAGACATAGCAAAATATTTGGAACAATGCTTAACTTGCCAGCAAGTTAAGATTGAGCATTAGAGACCCTATGGAAATCTACAATCATTGGAAATACCAATCTGGAAATGGGATCACATTACGATGGACTTTATCATGAAGTTACCCCGAACACCGGAAGGTTATGATGCATTTTGGGTAATAATGGATCGTCTATCAAAATTTGCATATTTTCTACCAATGAAAGAAGCTTATTCATTGGAAAGATTGACTCAAATCTATATCAAGGAAATTGTGACCAGACATGGGGTTCCATTGTCCATTATATCTGACAGAGACAGTCGCTTCACTTCATAATTCTGGGATAGTTTGCAAAGAGCCTTGGGATTGCAGATCAAATTAAGTACGACTTATCATCCACAAACAGACGGGCATAGTGAAAGAACCATCTAGACTCTCAATGATATGTTGAGAACTTGTGTCATTGACTTCGAGGGATCATGGGAGGAACACTTGTCATTGATAGAATTTTCCTACAATAACAGTTTTCACTCCAGCATCCAAGCGGCACCTTATGAAGTCTTGTATGGAAGAAAATGTCAAACACCGTTGTGCTGAAATGAGGTGGGTGAAAAACAATTGACAGGTTCCGAAATTGTGCAAGTAACGTCTGAAAAGATTGAATAGATTCGAGCCATAATCGAAACAGCACAAGATCGACAGAGAAGTTATGCTGACAAACGAAGAAAGCCGATTGAATTCAACGTAAGTGATGTTGTGATGTTAAAGGTATATCCATGGAAGGGTGTTATGAGATTTGGGATGTTATAACCTGATTTTAAACAACCTGGGTCAAGGTAAATTATACGTGATTATGTGGTAAATTACAAAATGGCATGCATATTAATTGATTAATTTCTTGAATAGTATACATATGTGATCAAATGCATAATATATATATATATATATTTGTGAATATTCTATATGTGGTGGTACTGCACATGCATGGGGTATTATTTTATTTGGAATAAGGTATCTTCACCCTTAAACATTGATTTTATTATAATAATAGTGCCACCGCCTAGTTAATATTTTGTAAATAAAATCCTTCCACCGCCTTAGTGGGATATAAAAAGAAATATAAAGATAAGGCTATCCTTATCTCTATCATTTTAGAAAGAACTTGTGTGAAATTCTTGAAAAAAACCTGCTATTTCAAAGGCGTGAGAAGATTTTGTTTAGCAAAAAGAACTTGTTGTTTGATCTGTGTCTGCAGAAACTGTTTAAAACAAAGGTGAGGTTTAAATTGCTCATATAAATTGTGAGTTTTAAATTGTTTTTTGATTATAATTGTGAGTCTATTACCCAAAACTTCTATATTTATGAATAGTGAACTGTTAAGTTTTAATGATTTGGGTATAGAAAGAGCTTGGTGAAAAGCTGTTTTCTAGATGTTTTAAACATAAAGATTGTGATTTTGAAGGTTTGAAACTGTTTTTGAAGGATTCAATCAGTAACTGGGTTTAAACTAGTTTGTATGAAATTTTGTCAGAAAAACAGTGTTTGAAACTATTTTGGAAGAACAGATTGTTCTTAATGTACAAAAAGGTTTGAGTATAAACCTATGTTGAAACCATGATTTGGTTTGGGAATTATGAACAGGTTCACTCTGACATATATGACTAAGGTCTTTCTTTGGATGAACTACTTCATATGAATTAATGGGAGGATATAAGGGTGGAACATCATAAAAAGGGGATTATTGGGAGGATATAAGGTTGGTCGTYGTCTRCRYGGCCTAACTSTTATTATGATATTTATTAAAGTTACAACAGATTTAAGTTCTCATTTCTTGGTGATTTGAGAATTTGGAAATGTTGTCTTTAGTAGAAATGATAATAATGATGTTATGGGATTGGAGCAAACATGGTTCATGACCGTTGGTTGTGARTWATATGCTTTGGATAAAAGCATTGATTATGAGGAAACAGAGGAGCTCTGGTTATATCTTGCAAGGAACCAGAGGGACTCTGATTGACCCTCATAATAGAACCAGAGGATTCTGGATATTGATTTAAAAATGATGCAAAATCTTTTATAAATTATTAGTTTGAAAATWAGYTTTATATCTTTTAGAAACAAGCTTAGTGCTATATTTATAGTTTTAAAATGATATTTCAAAAGAGTCTCTATACTTAGAAATTTCTATAAAACAAACCAGAGGGGCTCTGGTTGGCTTTCATAGGTACAGTCAGAAGCTCTGGGTAGAAGAACCAGAGGCTCTGGTCCTTCATGACATTCTAAAATATGATTTAACTTCTTAGAAAGGTTATGTTTATTATTAGAATTGATCAATGAGTTTTCATGGGAATTGTTATTTAAGAAAGAGGCTCTGGTCCTTCATAAGAGCTCTGGTTCTCCAAATCAAAATATTTGTTAAAGTATATTTGGAACCAGAGGCCCGATGGACACTTTGGAACCAGAGGCCCGATGGACACTTTGGAACCAGAGGCCCGATGGACCCTATGGAACCAGAGGCCGATGGACTGGAAAACCATTATTTTTCTAAGTATGGGATTTTGAACAAGAGGCCCGATGGACCTAAACAAGATGCGATTCTTTTATTATTCTTCATTATGTTGAGAGATTTTTCGTAAATATTTTGGTGATCTCAGCCTACATGGTATGAAAAAGGGAATCTCACTATACTTTTGTCTAACCCTCATTTTATGTTTTAAAATATGGGTGCAGGTAATACCAGTTATAATATCAATAAGGGAAAAAGCATTATATAATTATTTCCGTTATGTGCTTAAATGTTGAAGACCATATCTAGATGTGTTTTGGAGGAGCGCAATACTAGTTTACAAATGTATGTATTTTGGAATTTTTAAGTTATGCAATTTCTATCATAAACCTGTAGCACAGACTCTTGTAATTTTGGACCTATGTGGGAATCTATGTATTCTATGAATGAATTCTATGTAATATGCAATGCGTGGAGACTGGGGTGTCACATATTGGTATCAGAGCCTAAGTTTAAGGGATTTAGGTGATCAATTGTATGATGATGCCTAGACTTAAACTATTCTATTGCATATTAGGGTCCCGGACATAGTTAGAACCTTTGAAATAAATATGATAAGTTAAGATATCAGTGTGTAAGGTACATTCGGATTACATCTGGCAAATGTAATTTTGAATCTACATGTACATATATGAACTTGGACACTTTATTGTATTTGGGAATGTGAAAATGTGTTATTTAATCATGAAATCTACAGATGACAAGTCGGTCTAGAAGATCACCAAGACTAGCCCATCCTGATCTTAGTGAGGCAGAAAATTCACTCATTGAAGCCCCTATTAATACCTCATGAGGAAGAGGCAGAGGAAGAGAGAGAAATCAAATGAGGGAAAGAAATTATCAATCACAAGGTTATGTTAATCAAGCAGAATCTAACTCTGGGAATAACAATCCAGAACCAACACCACAACCAAAATTTGTAACTAGAAGATATGTTGGCTGAAGAAATCGGAAAGTTAAGGGAAACCTTAACATCAATATTGAGAATGCCTTCGAGGGTGGAAACAGAGCGAGTAGAGATAAATTCTTCCATACCAACACCAAGAACAAGAGGAGGGAATATTAAAATGTTTTTGGCATGCAAACCACCAACTTTTTCAGGTAAGCGAGATCCAACTAAAGCTATGTGTTGGATAAAAAAGATTGAATCAGTATTCAATATCATACGTTGTCCAGAAGCCGAAAAAGTCAGGTTTGCTATATCAATTCTAAAGTCTAATGCTTTGTATTGGTGGGAAATAGAATCTCTTGGAAGGATGGATGTTTTGCAAACCTTATCATGGGCAGAATTTGTGAATAGATTCAAAGAACAATTTTGTCCCAAGACTGCAGTTAGACAAATGGAAAAGGATTTCTTGAAGTTGGAACAAAGCTCTGGATCAGATAGAGAATACACAGAAAAATTCATAGAGTATTCTAGATTTGCTGAGCATTACATATCCAAAGAAGCTAGAAAAGTTGAGAGATATATCTGGGGTTTGAAACCCTCAATTAGAGAATTTGTTATAGCGATRAACCCTACCACTTTTCCATTGGCAATCGATGCAGCTGAAGTCACAAAGAGGAACAAAAATAGAAGCGATGAAGGAATACAAATGGAAAAGAGGAAGTGGGAAGGATCTTCAACAGGATATCGAGTATCCAAGTCCTTTAAGTTCAACAAGAAACCAATGCAGAGGTCGATGGAGAAAGTCTGTCCTAGGTGTCGACAATATCATCAAGGAGAATGCAAACCAGAACCGATGAAATGCTTCAATTGTGGTGAGATTGGACATTCATCAAGATTCTGTCCGATGAATAAAAGATGTTTCAACTGCAATTCACCGAATCATTTTAAGGACAAATGCCCACAGCTCAAAAATCCACAACTAAGTTTGGGAAATAGTACAACGGTTACTCGAGGGAGACCAAGTATGAATAGAGAAGGGAAATAGTACAACGGGTACTAAGTTTTGGGAAATAGTACAACTAAGTTTGGGAAATTATTATTATTATTATTATTATTATTTGGGAAATTATTATTATTATTATTATTTGGGAAATTTATTACTATTATTATTATCATCATCATTATTATTATTATTATTATTAAAATGTTATCATCAAAATTCTATTATCAAGACAAGCGGTCAATCCATATGCCTTTATCAAAGATCGAGAAAGAATTCTCAATTATTCAAGATCATGCTACACGCCAGACGAGTCCAAGCAGTGCTATCAAATCAAGAGTAATAGTGAAGATTCTGCAATAACTGCACGCTAGACAAATCCAAGCAGTGTTATCAAATCAAGTGTCAAGAGTAATAGTGAAGATTCTGTAATATCCATTATAGACAAAGCTCGTTCCTGTTGAAGTGACAAAAGTATATGTTGAAAGTCTTCAAGCACAAGACAAATAATTTTGAAGGTGGACAACTGCCCGTTCAAATAATTTTGAAGATGGACAACTGCCCGTTTAAAGCAACAGTTCCGGTTCCTTTTATGCTTATAAAATGAGAAGTATTCTCAAGGCAAAGGACACACATTATAAGTACATGTTCAAAGGCAAATAAACCCAAGCCTGGAAAGGCTAAGGGCGATGAAAAGAGTGTAAAATCCCCTACTAACAAACGAGGACCCATTATGAAATGAGTACCTAAAACCCCTTAATTTGTCTTGCAGGACCAGCATGTGMAACCATGGTATATGGACTCCGGTTGCTCCAGGCACATGACTGGTGATAAAAGTCAACTGTCTTCCTTCATCGAAAAATCTGGAGGATCTGTGACTTTTGGAAACAACAGTAAGGGCACTATCAAAGGATATGGCACTCTCATCAAAGGCAACATCTCCATCGGCAAAGTGGCTTATGTCGAAGGAATGAAGCACAACCTATTAAGCATAAGTCAGTTATGCGACAAGGGTCTTGAAGTTAGGTTTCACAAAGGTTTCTGCATAATAGAAACGATGCCCRGAYAAAYAATCATCAAAGCAAAGAGAGAAGGAAATCTCTATCTTCTAGATTTTGAGTCCTCAATGGGACAAGACACCCTTTGTCTTGTTTCCCATAAGAGCGATGAAAATTGGCTATGGCATCAGAAATTCTTGCATCTCAACTTTGATGCACTACAAAAACTAGCCACACAGAAGTTGGTCAAGGGAATTTCGGATCTCAAATTCAAAAAAGATCATCTTCGCTCAGCCTGTGAGATGGGAAAGTTAAAACGGGCCTCAAATAAAACGAAGTCAGAAACCTCCTGCACCAAGCCCTTGGACATGATTCATATAGACCTTTGTGGGCCTATATCAACCCAAAGTCTCTCTGGAAAGAAGTATATGCTAGTATTGGTCGATGAATACTCCAGATACACTTGGGTTGAATTTGTAAAGAAGAAATCAGACGTTCCAGACCTACTCATTGGAGTGATGAGAAGGCTTCAAGTCCTTCTACAACAAAAACTAGTGAAAGTTAGAAGCGACAAGGAACTGAATTCAAAAATGCTAAAATTGATGACTATCTCTTCAGTAAAGGCATTACACAAAACTTCTCATCCGCAAGAACTCCACAACAAAGTGGAGTGGTAGAGCGAAGGAATCGAACCTTAATGGAAGCAGCAAGGACCATGCTTGCTTCATCGGAGTTACCCATCACATTTTGGGCTGAAGCTATTTCAACTGCATGCTTCACCCTAAATTGATCAATCATTAACAAGAGACACCAGAAGACACCTTATGAGCTCATCAACCACAGAAGACCAAATGTCAAATATTTTCATGTCTTTGGGTGCAAATGCTTTGTACTCAACGATAGAGAATATCTTSGYAWGTTTGACAAGAAAGCTGATGAAGGAATCTTTTTAGGCTACTCTCAAATCGCCAAAGCCTACAGAGTCTACATCAAAAGGACAAAGATCGTCATCGAAAGCATCAATGTGTCCTTTGATAATTCCACAACAATGACTTCTGGATCCAACAGTTCAGAACTCGGACTTCAAAGAAGAGCATCTGTTTAATCACTTGGCAAACCCAATGAATTGGAGCTAGCTCAATTATTTGAAGACATCTTCGATGAAGAAGTAATCTCTGGAAATGTGCCCACTGCAAAATCTAACTCCAGAATCGATGAAGATCATGAAGTCTTCAATGCTAAAGGTACAACTCTTACAGAAACTCATGTTACTTCACCATCTACTTCTTCTTTGTCTTCAGATCACGATCAAGATACAAAATCTAACTCTGGAGATGATCTCGTCGAGGGGGATCAAGCAGTTCCATCAATCGATGAAGACTTGTATCATGTTGCTCAAGAACTTCAATCAAGCACCAAAGTGGACAAAAGATCATCCACACCACCAAATCATTGGTGATCCAACCTCTACTGTCAAGACGAGATCTACCTCACCAAATGAATGCCTCTTCGCCAACTTTCTGAGCATGATAGAACCTAAGAAGATTTCAGAAGCCTTACAAGATCCAAACTGGATAAACGCAATGCAAGAAGAATTACTTCAGTTTGAACGAAACAAAGTATGGTCCCTTATGCCTCTACCCAAAGGGAAGACGGCCATAGGCACCAAATGGGTCTTCAGGAACAAGAAGGACGAAGATGGCATCGTAATAAGGAACAAAGCCAGGCTTGTTGCCAAAGGCTACGGCTAGGAAGAAGGGATTGATTATGATGAAACATTCGCTCCTGTTGCAAGACTTGAGGCCATCAGAACAAAATGTTCCTAGCCTACGCCACTCACAAAGGCTTTAATGTCTATCAGATGGATGTCAAGTCTGCCTTCCTCAATGGCAAACTTCAAGAAGAAGTCTACGTACAACAACCTCCTGGGTTCGAAGATCCAAAACATCCAGACTATGTCTACTTTCTGGATAAAGCCCTCTATGGGCTGAAACAAGCACCCAGGGACTGGTATAATACCCTATCTACCTTTCTCATCAGTTCAAATATGTGACTGACCTTCTGAAGAAATACTCTCTCTCAAATTCATYATCGATGAGAACACCTATGGCTACAGGTGCTAAGCTTTTTGCTGATCCATCAGGCAAACCTGTGGATGTAACAACCTACAGAGGCATGATTGGATCAGTCCTATATCTAACTGCTAGTAGACCAGATATAATGTTTGCCACATGTCTTTGTGCAAGATATTAATCAAATCCTAAAGAATCGCATATCTCTATAGTCAAGAGGATCTTTCGATAACTTAAGGGAACTCCATCATTGGATCTCTTGTATCCAAAGAACTCTGGCTTTGATATAATAGCCTACACAGATACAGATCATGCAGGTTGCAAGCTTGATAGAAAAAGCACGTCTGGAAGCTACCAACTCTTGGGGGACAAGCTAGTAAGTTGGACATCCAGAAAACAAAATTGCTTTTCAACATCCACAGTAGAAGCAAAGTATGTTGCTGCTGCTAGTTGTTGGTCACAAGTTCTCTGGATGAAGACTCAGCTTAAGGACCATGGTTTCCATTATGACAAAATCCCTATCCTCTATGACTCCAAGAGTGCCATAGCAATCTCTACAAATTCAGTGCAACATTCCAAAACCAAGCACATCGATGTAAGGTACCATTTTTTGAAAGACAATGTTGAAAAATGTAATATAGAAATGTATTTTGTTCCAACTGAGATTCAACTTCTGACATTTTCACAAAAGCTCTTGATGAGAAAAGATTTTTATTTCTAGTCAGCAAGATGGGTATTCTGAATCTCATCACTTAAAGTCACTCATTAGCTTGTAACGAGAGATCTTCAATATCTTATGGTTATGCCTATAAGTGATATATAAAATTTTAGCCATAAACTCCAAGTATCCTAAACCAGCTCCTCTGGTCAAAAAGACCAGAGCCTCTGGCAATTTAGATTTACTTCAAATAAGTTTTGGCAAACAATCTCCATCACCTTTGGAACCAGAACCCCTCTGGTCCAAAGCAAATACTTAGTAATTTCTACCAAGTATTCTCTTACTCAYCAGAGCCTCTGGTTATATAGACCAGAGCCTCTGGTTATATAGATCAGAGCCTCTGGAATCCAATTCTTTGAGTCTACATCCTATTGTGTCTCAATCTTGGACTTAGGCATTTATTCATTTCATCTTCTCATTCTTTTTCGTTTGGACCCAGAGCCACTCTGGTCCAAGGCATATACTTAGTTTTCATTCACTAAGTATTACCTTTCCACCCAGAGCCTCTGGTTCCAAAGACCAGAGCCTCTGGTTCCAAAGACCAGAGCCTCTGGTTTCCAATTCCTTTGAAACCAGCGCTATCAAGTTCCCATCTATGACTTGGTATAAACCACACCCCTTCTATACCATACCAGAGCCTCTGGTTCTAAAGACTAGAGCCTTTGGATTCATACTCTTTGTAACCAGAGCCCCTCTAGTCCCAAAGAATTTCCCTCTTCACCTTACATATGTACTTAACCATATTCTTTCATATTTCATTCATTGCTTTCATAACCAGAGCCTCTGGTTCTAAAGACCAGAGCCTCTGGATTCACAATCTTTGGAACTAGAGCTCCTCTGGTCTCAAAGGCCCATCCATCATATTCTTTCACATACACTTCACCATTTTCAATTACCCATTTTCTTTGCTTCAGAACCAGAGCCTCTGGTTCTAAAGACCAGAGCCTTTGGCTTTCCTCTCTTTGGAACCAGAGCTCCTCTGGTCTCAAAGACCCTTTTATACATTTCCCTTCCACTTAGCCACCTTTCATACATTTATCATCTTTCACAACCAGAGCCTCTGGTTGTATAGACCAGAGCCTCTGGCTCCCAAATTATGCATTATTATTTGTTTGAGGGGAAGTCTTTGAAAACCTAAAAATCCTTACTCTTGCATCATTTGAGGGGGAGCAACAATTCATCTTCACATTTTTTTTAAAAGCATTTTTCATCCAGAGCCTCTGGGTCTACTATCTAGAGCCTCTGGCCACCTAAATGCTACATATGTATTTAACCAGAGCTCCTCTGGTTCTATATAATGGATTAACAATGCTTATCTAGAGCCTCTGGTTTGTTATCCAAGGCTTCTATATCATGCAATCCAACATTACATCCATGAACTCCTTCATCGATGTTAAACTAGAGCTCCTCTGGTTCCTCACCCAATGGGTCATGACCAACCAGAGCTCCTCTGATTCCATGACAATAATTTTTATACAAAAACCCATCTTAATTAAAAATCATTTTGAAGATTATACAAAATTGCAGCTTTTGTGACTAAAAACTATACAACATTGGTTTTTAGAAGACCAAAAATTCGTAATTAGTATTAATCTTACAATTAGATGGGATTTTAAATTCAAATTATTTTTGGGATACGTACTCATCAAGATATTATTTGGAATAACTTTTTATTTCAAATAATTCATAACGTCATATACCACGCGCCTGACAACACATACAGCCTGTTCCCCATACACCCTTTCAACTTTCCCCTCTCCCTAACCCTGCCTTGACACGTGTCATCTAACATTAGTCGCACGTACAATCAAGACGGCTCACGTTCTTCAAATCAAATTGTCTATACCCAAAACCGCCAAAACTTTTCATGATTATTGTATTTTAATAATCAAGAAACCGTTTCCCTTCCACCCCCACC